>NC_085139.1:95033971-95336315 GCF_024139115.2 Armigeres subalbatus | reverse complement strand
ACAAGGAACTACTTGCTATTGCTAAAGTTAAATTTGCCGGTCCACCCTCTATCACCGACCATCCTATCCCTGGTCTATCGGTCCCAAAACTAATTAATTTTAGGAAGGGTGAAACTATCAACCCATATCGAGCAGAACCACCTATTAAAAAGAACAACATCAACCAGAAAACTATCAACAGTCACAAAGCCAACAACAACAGCAAAAGCCAGCACAACTTTCTTGCAGCAGTGAAAGCCGACTTCAAATGAATATCGAGCACCCTCCTCTGCTGGACCCAATGCGACCACCTATAGTAAGACTCACAGAGCAATCTGCGTCTGGTGATCGACGTTTTTTAAAAGCACGACTACGGGACCCAAAAATTATGGCCATTGTGCGTATGTTCCTGTCATACTTGCACGACCAGCCACCTACAGTATGCATTCGTGGAACCACCAAAACCAGCGCCACTGCAATGCTAGCATCTGAAGGACTACCAACAGACTTACAACTATTGCGTCAAATTTTCCTGGATGTACACGAGGATCTAGGAATATCTCGCAACGACGCCTTGGCAGACCTTCAATCACACCGTTCGTTCCTTTCCAGTGAACGCACTCAACAACTTCAACGCACTAGGGAGGCCGCATATAAATTCTACGGCCCACCAAATTTTCATCGGCAATGACGCACTCTCCGGAAGTAACATTAACAAGTGAAGATAACACGCTACATGAAACATCAGAAGAGGTAAATGTTTCGTCGACCGTCATACTTCCAAAAACTTCTTCGCAGAAACAGAATTCGACTGAAGTTCTAATTTATTGTCAGAATTTCAATCGAATGAAAAGCCCAGCCAAAATGAAGGATATATTTAAAAATTTATTAAGCTCATCCTTTTCGATTATTCTGGCAACTGAAACAAGCTGGGATGAAAGCGTTAGGAGTGAATAAATTTTTGGAAGTAACTTTAATGTATTTAGAGATGACAGGAGTTTTCTAACGTCTCAGAAAAAGCCCGGTGGTGGTGTTCTAATAGCTATTTCAGCAAACTTTAATTCAGAAATCATCACAACAAATAAATTCAATGAATTTGAGCATGTCTGGGTAAAAACCCATATAGCTGGAGAAATGCATATCGACATTGTTGTTTCAAAAGGGCGAAAGTCGCAAACGTAAACATTGACTTCTTCTGCAGATTTCAGGAAGATTAGAGACTTCTGGCGGCATTTTCCACTTCCGTTCGATAGAAGGAGCGGAGCGCCACCAGTTCCAAGTGGTTGTTAGCTGGGAGTCGTCCTAGTTGTTGAGGATTTTGCAGGAAAAGGCATTGTTTACGTTTGCGACATTGGCCCTTATGAAACAACCGTGTCGATATATTCGCATCAGTATATTTCCCACCTAATCATGCTTGTAAGCACAACTATGAATCTTTTTTTGAGTGTGCTGAACAAATACTATCAGAACATCCACCGGAGGTTAAAGTTCACATCTATGGGGACTTTAACCAACGCAATGCTGACTTTATTCTAGACTCAGAAAACGAATGTATCCTACTGCCAGTTGTTGGGGATAACGAAACTTTGCAATTAATTTTTGACAAGTCTGCAAGTTTAGGATTGAACCAAATTAATCATATAAAAAACAATCAAAATTGCTATTTGGACCTCTTGCTAACAAATATCTATGAAGATTTCTGTGTAACAGAATCTATCAATCCATTGTGGAAAAATGAAGCGTTCCACACTGCAATCGAATACTCGTTATTCATTCATGAACAACAAAGACCCAACGATTGTGAGTATGAGGATGTCTTTGAATACAATTTAGCGAACTATGAAAATATTCGAGGTAGGTTAAGTATTGTAAACTGGCAAATAGTTTTAAGAAATGAAGAAAATGTCGAAGCATCTGTTAACACTTTTTACAGATTATTATCTGACATAATCTCACAAAAAACTCCACTAAAACGAAAACGACGTCATAACAATGATAAAGACCCAATTTGGTATAACCGGCAAATCAAGAATTTAAGAAATCGCAAGCAAAAAGCACACAAAATTTACAAAAGTCATAACAGTAATGAAAATTTAGTATATTACTTGGACGTATGCGATCAATTGAATTACGCTATTAGTAACGCATTGGAAGATTACAATTCAAAAACTGAGAGCGAAATAAAGTCCTGTCCAAAGAACTTCTTTAATTACGTAAAAACAAAACTGAAATCTAATAACTTTCCATCAATGATGCATCTTGACGAAAACGCGGGGGATAGCTCGGAAAAGAACTGTAATCTTTTTGCAGATTTTTTCCAGGAAACCTATTCTACATTATCTGAAAATGATCGTGACCACGACTATTTTGCATTTTTTCCAGATTTTTCAAATGATATTGGAGTGAATCAACTTCATGTCCATGACATTTTGCAGGCCCTACGTAATTTAGATGCTTCGAAAGGTCCTGGTCCTGATGAAATCCCTCCTATATTTATGAAAACCCTAGCAGTGGAACTAACCACTCCATTATTTTGGCTATTTATAGTCACTAGAATCAGGAAAATTGAGGAGTTTGAACCTAGTGTGATGAACTCTCAAGCTGGTTCACAACCACATTTTTAGACCTTGTTCAAAGGAGGTAACCACAATCCTCTCTATGAACCTAAAAGCATCAGATTATGTGGAGATTACTACTTTAATGACAAATTGTAAATGTTCCTTCATTGTAGATAGTGGAGCGGACATTTCAATTTTCAAAGGTGAGAAAATTTTACAGAACCAGCGAATTAACGTGAACAAGAAATACAAAATTAATGGCATAACTAACTCTACTATAGAAACAATTGATGAGACTGAAACACTTTTGTTTGTAGAAAGTAATCTATCAGTCACACATAATTTCCAAATTGTTGACGATAATTTTCCAATTCCTACAGATGGAATACTTGGAAGAGACTTTTTAGTCAAATTCAAGTGTACCATTGATTACGAATCATGGTTGTTAAATATTAACGTTGATAATTACATAGTGATAGTATCCTTACCTATTGAGGATAACACTAACAATGCTTTCACAATACCCGCTAGATGTGAAGTAATTAGAAATATACCCAATTTTTCTATAACTGGAGATTCTATAGTACTATCACAGGAAATTCAACCTGGAGTTTTCTGTGGAAATACTTTAGTATCTCCAACATCGAAATGTGTAAAATTTGTAAATAGTACAGAAAACCAAGTAGTGATAAAACACTTTAAGCCACAAGTAGATTTATTAAAGAATTATGACAATATTAACTTAAGTAATAACAATAATCCTAATAATATACGATTACATGAAATATTATCTCAAATAAATCTAGAAAAAGTACCAATTTTTAGCCAAAACAAACTTACAAACTTGATTGAGAAATATCAAGACGTATTTTGTTTACCTGATGAACATTTGTCTACCAATAATTTTTACAAACAAAATATTAATCTACAAAACGAATCAGCTGTATATATTCCAAACTATAAGCAAATTCATTCTCAGACAAACGAGATTAAAAATCAAATTCAAAAAATGATCACGAATGACATAATTGAACCTTCTGTGTCACACTTTAATTCACCGATTCTTCTAGTACCGAAGAAATCGGAGGATATTACAAAGAAATGGAGACTAGTTGTCGACTTCCGACAACTTAACAAGAAAATACTAGCGGACAAATTCCCATTACCCCGTATAGATTCAATTTTAGACCAGCTAGGCAGGGCCAAATATTTTACAACCCTTGACCTTATGGCTGGATTCCATCAAATTCCATTAACGGAAGATGCTAGAAAATATACAGCATTTTCTTCTGCAGATGGACATTTTCAATTTAAAAGACTACCATTTGGGCTTAATATCAGTCCGAATAGCTTTCAGCGAATGATGAATATCGCTTTAGCTGGACTCACACCGGAATGTGCATTTGTCTATATTGATGACATAGTTGTCATAGGCTGTTCAGTTAATCATCATCTGAGCAATCTAGAACAGATATTTCAGAGGCTGAGACATTA
This sequence comes from Armigeres subalbatus, assembly GCF_024139115.2. NCBI lineage: Eukaryota > Metazoa > Arthropoda > Insecta > Diptera > Culicidae > Armigeres > Armigeres subalbatus. Next base: position 95,332,284 of record NC_085139.1, on the reverse strand, counting down.
TAATCTGAAACTCAACCCACAAAAATGTAAATTTTTTAGAACCGAAGTAACTTACTTAGGTCACAAAATCACAAGTAATGGAATTTTCCTACAAATCCTACAAACGTAGACGAAGTACGTCGGTTTGTAGCATTTTGTAATTATTATCGCAAGTTTGTACCAAACTTTGCGCACATAGCCAAACCTTTAAACACATTGTTGCAAAAAAATAAATCTTTCACCTGGGATCGTGAACAAAAACATAGTTTTCAATCGTTAAAACAACATTTATTATCTCCCAAGATTCTTCAATACCCTGACTTCTCTAAAGAGTTCATTCTAACTACCGATGCGTCAGATGTTGCTTGTGGAGCAATTCTTTCGCAACAACACGGAAATACTGATTTGCCAATAGCATTTGCTAGTAAAAGTTTTACCAAAGGGGAAAAATCAAAACCAGTCATTGAAAAGGAATTAACTGCCATACATTGGGCAATTGATTATTTCAAGTCATACCTTTGGGGTCGGAGATTCAAGGTTAGAACAGACCATCGACCCTTAGTTTATCTATTTGGAATGAAAAAGCCTACTTCTAAACTCACCAGAATGAGGCTTGATCTTGAAGAATATAGTTTCGACATTGAATATTTACCCGGAAGAACAAATGTAGTAGCCGATGCTCTATCACGAGTTCCAACCAAATCAGAAGATCTTAAGTCATTGATACTTATAGTTAACACACGTTCAATGACAAAGAAACATAAACAAAATAATCTTCCCGGACGATTGAAAGAAACCAATAGTCTGTTTGGCGAACTGAAAATCCGTCCGAAGTAAACAAATTATTGAAAATTGGTTGTGTTGTGCACCGCAATCAATTGACAATAAATGTATATAACCATAATTATAACAAAATTTTAGGTTTAGTTACAATTCCTTTAATACACAAAAATGAAAGTCGAACTCTAGAATTCGCACTTTTAGAAATGTCAAAATTGCTGACAAAATTTAAAAGAGATAAGATAGCGCTATCAGAAGGCGATATATTTTTCAAATACGTTTCCCTGCATTCATTAAAGGAAATCGCTAATTATGCCACTTCCAATTATCAAATAATAATTTACAAACCAACAAGGTTTTTACATGAGCAGGAAGAGATAAATGAAATTTTGACGCGTCACCACATGACCCCTACGAGAGGACATGTTGGACAACACCGGTTATATTTAAATCTTAGAGAATATTACAAATGGAAAAATATGAAGCTTGATATACGAAACTTCATAAAAAGTTGTGAAAAATGTAAAATCAATAAATTACATAGCCATACTAAAGAAGCGACAGTTGTGACGACAACTCCTTCAAAACCTTTCGAAGTGCTTTCTGCGGACACAGTCGGACCCGTTGCTAGAACAATTAAAGACAATAGATACATTCTTACAATTCAGTGCAATTTAACCAAATACATTGTTTTAATCCCTATACCCACAAAGGAAGCGAATGTTATCGCAAAAGCACTCGTTGAAAATTTTATATTAATTTATGGTAATTTTATGGAATTGCGTACTGATCAAGGAAATGAATATCACAACGAAGTTCTTGAACAAATATACAAATTATTAGAGATTAAACAAACATTTTCGACACCATATCATCCACAATCAATAGGTGCATTGGAAAGAAATCATAGATGCCTTAACGAATATCTACGATCTTTTACCAATATTCACCAGTCTGATTGGGATGAATGGATTAAGTTTTATTCTTTTACATTTAACACAACCCCACACACAGAACACAGTTACACTCCATTCGAACTTATTTTTGGCCGCAAGGCATTACTTCCACATGATCTAGAGTCAAATAAACCTAATGTAGAACCAATATACAACATAGATGACTATTATCGTGAATTGAAATTTAGATTACAAAATATTAATCAACTAGCTCGTCAGAATCTTATTCATAAAAAGGAGCAGAGACAACAAATTCTAAATAATCAATTAAATCCTATCAATATAGATATTGGAGATTATGTCTATATAACAACCGAAAATAGAAAAAAAAAACTCGATCCATTTGATATTGGTCCGTTTGAAGTTATTAAAATTGATAATCCAAATTGTATAATCAAAGACACCTCTACTCTAAAACAAAATACTGTTCACAAAAACAGATTGATCAAAATATAAAATAGAAAATATAATGTAAAGGTATTTATTCGGTTCATACTTCTTTCTTCTTTATTTTAAACGACTTGTAGACAAAAAATTACTGAATGCTTCCACTCCATTACACCATTCTTTCAAACGGGGAAGGTGTAGCATATTAACATACAACCTTTTCTCAAACATGCAATCATCTCAAATTTCATGGAGATCTGTTTTGTGCGGACCCTCCAAGTTGACATTGAATTATAGCATGAGTAACAACAGACTTGTAAACGCATAACAATAAACAACAAGTGCCTTCTGCGCTTGTTGTCCCAGAAAAACTGTCACACTTGAAATTATTGTTACCACATGTTTCTTTTCCGGTGGTCTAGAATGCATGGCCCAAACGCAGCACGATTGTTGCAATAACATTACCGTCAACATTCTTGCTTATTTCTTTTGGTAACCTTCGTCACCAGCACATACGGAAATTGTATGCGATTGGTCGACTATGTCTTGGAACTATGTATGTAGACCGAATTAAGTACCTCCCCCTAGAATAAGCTGTGTAGAGTTAAGCTTCTTAGGATAGTCGTTACCAAATAAAGAATCAATTACATTTCACCACGCGAACCTGTATGGTTGCCTCTCCGTCAAACTATCACAGCCAGTGTTAAAGATATTATACAATTGAAGAGTGAATGAACAACTTGAACAAGTGCAGGAAAAGAAGAAGAACATTCAGTGCAAATTAACAACAGGAACGCCGGCGCGGTGCATGCTAAGTGCAAACGACGACAACGACAACGCTGGTTCGGCGCACGTGAAAAGCGCACATTGTTCGTTAGAGCTGCAACACGATAAGTATTCAAAACAAAACAAACATATTTTGCCTATTTTGACGCTTTGAGTATTATGTTGTTTATAATGTTTGTATTATGTACTTAATTGTCAATCACAAATTATATTTATTTATTCATGGGATGAATTTTTAAAAATTTCAATATCAGTTAGTGAAGGAAAAGGTGTAGGTATTTTTACACCCGATCAGAGAAATAGAGATCCGAAATCTTGGGAGGAAATGCTCGAAAGATTAAGTGAATTGCCTGGTGATTAACCATCCACTTGGCACACAGAAACTGAAATTAAGGACACAAATGAATCTAAAAGAAATGGTTTGAATTGAAATGCAAGCTCACCTACAATTGCAAAATTTGTACCAATATTTTAGAAAAGCAATTAACACTACTCTATCTCATAAACTCATGAACGCAAAAGGAAAAATTGAATCAAATCCTTAAATCCCAAATTGAGTTATTTTTGCAAACAGAATATGAGACATTAGAGGATGAAAATTTTCATACCATTGCGAATGGGGCAGCAGGGACAGCATGGACCATGTCCAAGGGCTTGACGACCCCTCCCCAGCTGTCTGTGAGTCAGGGAGAACTGCCTAGGGCGTGGTGGGATTTAGCAGTGGGCTCTGCTAAAATCCCTCCCAAAAAACCACAAGTGCCCGTAATCAGACTCTATGAAAGCGACTGTGTGCCGCTTCAAAAGCACAAGCCCAGGGAGTGCCAATTGGCATGGGGAGTGTCCCTACTTCGGTAGGGTAGCGCGTGAGCTGCTTCGGCAGGGAGTGAGTGATCTGGTTGTGCTGAGGCAGGAGTGTCATAGCGTGTCGCCGCTATTGTCACCTCGAAGCGCAGCAGAAGTCTGAGTATGGACTGCACATGCTGAGGTAGGAGTCGAGGTAGCTATCGACACCTCGAGGCATGGCAGTGGAGTGTTAGAGTGAGCACCCGAAAAAGGGTCACATGGAGCGAATGGTCTTTGGAGAAGCTGCTTCGGCGGCAGGGTAGCAGTGGGTTGTACCCACACACCTACAGTTGTGCACATGTGGTGCATGGGGAGTGTCCCTGCTTCGGCAGGGTAGCGTGTGGTCTGCTTCGGCAGTGGTGTGATTGATCTGCTCGTGCTGAGGCAGGAGTGTCGTAGCGTAATATCTGTAGGCACAGGCAGTTATTGACACCTCGAGACATGGCAGCGGAGCGCCCGGGAGAGCATCCAAGTAAGACTCAAATGGAGTGAATGGTGTGCGATGGAGTGAATGGTGTGGAGTCTCGCATGGGACGGGTGCCTGTGTGAGCGATAATGAGCGAGTACGTTTAGTACTGCCATCCCCCAGAAGTAGTACTGGGAGGTAGTTCCTGGGGGAAACGATGGTGGAGCCCAAGGGAGTTTAGTCGGTATTACCGGTATGGTCGAGTCCGACACTCCAGTACACTTCCGTGTGGTAGTTTGGCAACTACAATGCACGTGTACTGGGTTAGTGTGTAAATGCATTCTCCCTTGTAAAAAAAAAAATACCATTGCGAAGAACACACGTCATTGGAGTTTTGAAATACAGAAAATCATCAATCACAAACTCGAAATTTTCGAAGTATTCACACCGTAGTACATAAAACTGGATCTTTAGTGGGTATTGCGAAGACTACGACCACGTACGAGCATCCCCACAAATTATCAAAACACGAACACTTTTTAAAAATTTGAGCCAATTAACTCACGTCATGGCTGAATTAAGGACACAACAACACCGGACACAATAGTAGCAAAATTGAATTCAACGAAGCAACGGGGTCAAATAACAAGTTTCTGCGAAGAATTTGAATATCTTGTGTAAACTTGAAATCTGCTATATTATGCAGGAAGTTCCTGAAAATGTAGCCAAGAAAATGACAAACAAAGCAGGACTATCTGCCCTTATCAAAGGCATTACCGCCACTGAAACGAAATTAATATTGAAAGCAGGAAATTTTACCTCAATCAATGAAGCTTTACAAAAAGCACAGGAGTGCGCAAATGATGTTTCTATATCACAGATATTTAATATGCGAAACAGACAAAATAATCAACGTCTAAATCAGAGATCGGATTTTAGGGGAAATGGTTTTAGAGGAAATAATTTCAATAGAAAACGAAATTACCAAAGAAGAAATTTCACTGCTAGACCTCAGCAGTGATGTTTACCAACCTAAGCGAGGAATATATCAACGATGTGCTATGCATCTTCCCGCACAACCAATTAAACTCCATACATCCTAACCAAGTCATATTCAATTCAATTAGTAAGCGCACGCAGCAAAGCCGTTTCCAAACATTGTACACGTTGAGAATGGTCAGGAATAGACCAGACACTGTTATTGTGGATCATTCTGATAGTGAGTGCAGTGCAACTAGCACTTAGCATCAGTGCTTCAATAAAAAGAAACTTTAATGAAAAAGCACTAAAGAAAGCACATACCCTAATGGACTTATCAAAAATAAGTGTAGAGAAGTGAAAATGATCGGTTCACTTAAGAAAAAAAAATCAAACTGGAAACTAATGTGTTAGTGCAAGAGAATCATGGCCGCAACGCAGGAAATAAAGGCAATAGTACGAATCCTCAGGGGAGGAATTAAAATTGGTTCAATAGTAAAGTTGAAAATTACTATTGGTGCAGTTGAACAGTTTATTAAAACGCTCGAAGAAAAGGACTACATAAAAACACTTAACATTAGTAAAAAGGAATATACAGTGGAAATTAAGTCCCTAACGAACATTCTAATGGTGAACAACGAAACAGTTAAAGTGAAAAACATTCATAAATATGCCAGAAAAGTGTTACCAAGCATTACGGGAACAGTTATATTGTCAACGCCAAGAGACCTTCTATACAAAATTGGGAGGACGTGTCATTCTGAAAATGTACAGTCTTTGGCTGTTCATGAAAAAACTATTACATTGAATACTGAAGAAAAATACGGACTATGAAGAACTTGAAAAATAGTGCGAACAGCTTGCGGAGAAAAATATCATCGAATGTAATAATCACGAAACGCTGCCAGCGAAGTGAAGTTGGGACAAGAAAACAGTGTAGCATACTAGCATATCATGTCAGGAAAATCCAACAATCAGCAATAAGGATAAACCCATTAGCATAAATTATCGAATACCTAATTAGCTACCATTATCTTGTCATTGTCATTTGTCTACGAAAAGTACTCTTTACGGTTTTACCTAAAACAAACCCACTAACGGGTTTTGCCCAAAACATCACATTATAAACATCAACAATAAACGCCTTAACCTTAAGCACACTTCCAATGTCAGACACCACACCGTTATATTATTATTTTACCTACTCACGTGTTTGGGTCACGTACCTGAACGCAAGAAGACAATTGTAAACTAGTATTTAAGAAAGATACAATAAAGAAACGACGTTCATTTTCTTACTCAAGTCAAATCCAGACGGACATGCTGTCCGATGTGTTGTGAATCTGTTCAAGTTATCACCACCCGTGCAGGAGCACACCTAATGGCGAACCGTGACTCTAATCGGCGATCTAGCCTTTGCTGTTTGTACAAAGTGTCTAAGTAGCTCAGTGCGATCCGGACTTATAATCGGCAACCTATAGTTATCAGCGGAAAATTAGTGAAATCAAAGCCTGAAAATGTGGTTCGGTGACACGATAATCAACCATAATGAGAACACCATCGAAGTGCGAGTGATAGCGGGCACGTTTGTTATTATGCTAGGCGTACTGGTCGCTTACATGTGTATACGCGCCCACAATAAGTTCACAAGTGCGAAAATCCGACAAGCCGCCCAGGCGGAGATCCAATTAAATAACATACGCACACAGTGAGAACAAAAGTGCACACGCAGAAAAACGAACTAATGATAAAACTCGCGTGCGGCGTAAGGGGCTGTTGGCCCATAATAGTGACGACGACAACAGAGGGCAGTACGTCCACTCATTTAGTGGAAACTACCGAAAGTGAGGAATACTTACAAGTGCCAATGGAACAATTTAACATCAATGAAAACGTTATGTACTTAGCAATAATCGCCACGTTAGCGATAGCGGTGATAGTGCTTACAATCATCATTGCGCTATACAAACACAAACAACAAAAGAAGAAAAGTGAACAAGCAAAACTGATCAAAATAATCATAGCGACAGCACAAGCCAGCGCGGTGAAGGATAGTGAAATGCAATAAATCAGCCGTAGTTAGCAACATCCAATCATCACAACAAGGGGCGAACGGTCGAAGCCAGACCACCCTACGAGACGCTACAACGAGTGCGGAGACATCACACATTGTCAGGGGCGAACGGTCAAACCTGACCACCCTGAAGACTGCCGGTGCCAGCAACCGTGGTAGCAGTAATACCGTTATACGAAGTAGTGAAAAAACATACAGGTATGAAAAAAAAAAGTGCTAGAATATATTTATAATTCATATGATAAGCAATGATGGACTAGTGTGATGTGGAAAAACAATACTAAAATTCTTTCAACGACAATTAAAAATTTGTTATAAAATGTAAAATCCTTTTATTTGAAACTAAATGAATAGACTGAGAACGATCGATGAGTACGTTAGAAGGGAACATACAAATTTGTTGAAGAATATAAAACGTCCTCGGTCTCTACAGGGAATACTAGAAAAGGGCGAAATACTCAAAGATTTTTAAATGAATATAAATCGGTCTTAAACAAAAACAGGCGTTGTCTTTCGGATACACAGTGGAACGACGAAGTGAAAATTTACCAAGCGTTAAAGGCTCGATACATGGAATGTACTAAAATATTAGAAAAGACACAAATTTTGAAAAATACGCTAATTTCCACTCCGTCCAAACCTACTCTAAAGTCTGTAGCAAACTCGATAATTTTTGTAAAAGGTTATGGAAACTTCAGAACGTGGAAAATTCCCCACCGTTTCCATCACGTCTAATCCAACCCCAATTAGCAAGCAGAACCCTACCACCATTTCAATCATGCCTTCCGAGACACCTAACGAAACTTTTGACATCAAAACTGCTACAGCACTCGTGCAGCCGTACGACGAGCTCTGCCGAGGGGCTGGACGCATTTTTGGATGCCACTAGCTTGTTAGAGGAGATAACAGCAAACAATATGGTACCCAGGGCCATAAAATTCTTGAAAACACGTCTTACTGGCAAAGCCAGGCTGGGATTACCAGAAAACCTCAACACAATTGACGAACTAGCGCAAAACGTCAAACAACGATGCGCTAGCAAAATCACACCAGACAATGTGGTGGCAAACTGAGAGCGGTTAAGCAGAAAGGATCTGTAGAAAATTTTTTGCGACGAAGTAGACACGCTTACAAACAAACTGAAGGCGGTCTACATCGAGCAGGGTATTCCCGTGCAATTAGCAAACAGCATGGCAACAAAAACGGGCGTTGAAACCCTAATTAATGGTACCAACTCCCAGGAGAATAAAATTATATTGAAAGCAGGGACTTTCAATGACATAAAAGATGCGACACAAAAATGTTGGAAAATTCAAACAATAACAACCAACATGCTCAGGTACTCTCGTTCAACACACGCGATGCCAATACACATAGTAATCAAGGACAACACTCTAGGAACTACCGCGGAAACTACAGAAACCAAAGTTCCAGCAATAGAGATTCAAATTACTACCCTAGAAATTATTCGAACAACCGTTTCAGAGGCGGTCGGCCGCAACAACACCGCTCACAATTTAATCAATCACAATTCAATCAACCGCCACAACGACGGTATTACGGGTATAATAATAACCGTTTCCAGCGCGGAAGATCAAATTTCAATACGAGAAACATTTTCACAGCGAGCGCGCAGGAGCAAGCAATGCAAGTGCCAATGCCATTCAATACTCCGATGGCAGTGGTAGGAAACCAACAACAAGGAATGTTGACGATGCCACTGGGAGGCCCGGTTATGCAACCAGGTGGCTCGATGCAAAATAACGCTTTTAGGGCACCTGGGTCAGTTCATGACCCCACAAAATTAGTATACACAATCAACACCAGTGCAGCCAATTTTGTGACACTGTATGTCCAATCGTCCAAATGTACATTTATAGTAGACTCAGGGCAGAAATTTCCATCATTAAACAAAGAAAATTAAGCCCCACGCAACCATTTGATTTTTGCAAAATATTTAAAGTGACAGGCATTACAGAAGGTTTTACCAATACAGTGGGCGAGGCTCAAACCTGTATAACCTTCGCTAATGGTTTAACGTTAGAACATACACTTCAGATAGTCGGGAACGACTTTCCGATATTAACCGACGGTATATTAGGTCGGGATTTTTTCGTTAAATATAGATGCACCCTAGACTACGAGAACTGGTTGCTCAACTTTAGTTTCAATAATTGTTTGGTATCAGTACCAATCGAAGATAAATTTAACAACAGCATCATCATTCCAGCGAGATGCGAAGTGGTCAGAAAATTTCCAAATCTTAATGTTACAGCTGAATCAGTAGTATTATCACAGGAAATCCTCCCTGGAGTGTTCTGTGCAAACACTATTGTTTCACAAAGTGCTCCATATGTAAAAATTGTAAATACCACCTTCAAACAAGTGGCTATTACACACTTTGAACCAAAAATCGACTTGTTAGATGATTACATTAAACCTAAAAACGGGAGCAATGTTCCTCAGAAGGACCGGGACACACGATTGAGTAAAATCTTTTCAGAAATTAACATGGACCAAGTCTTACCCAGCGTAAAACCAAAACTTAAAAACTTAATTAATGAATTCTCTGATGTATTTTGCTTACCTGGAGAAAAGTTGACGACCAACAATTTTTATTCACAGCATATCCCATTACAGGATACTTCACCCGTGTACATACCAAATTATAAATCCATACATTCGCAACAAGAAGAAATTCAAAGTCAGGTGAAAAACTTCTGGATGAAGACATTATTGAACCTTCAGTGTCTTCTTACAATTCCCCAATTCTCCTAGTACCGAAAAAGTCTGATGATAGTTCAAAAAATGGAGACTTGTAGTGGACTTCAGGCAATTAAACAAAAGGTATTAGCAGATAAATTTCCACTACCACGCATAGACACAATTTTGGACCAATTGGGAAGAGCAGTACTTCAGTACTCTTGATCTTATGTCAGGATTCCATCAAATCCCACTAGACCAAGAATCCAGGAAGTACACCGCATTCTCTACTTCCTCGGGTCATTTCCAGTTTAAACGATTACCTTTTGGTTTAAATATCAGTCCCAACAGTTTTCAGAGAATGATGAACATAGCAATGGCTGGACTTACTCCAGAATGTGCGTTCATCTACATTGATGATATTGTAGTTACAGGATGTTCTGCTGATCATCACCTTGATAACTTACGAAAAACATTTGAGCGTTTAAGGCATTACAATTTAAAACTTAATGCCAGCAAATGTAAATTTTTTCGGACTGAGGTTACCTATCTCGGTCATAAAATTACCGATAAAGGAATACTTCCAGATGACTCCAAATTCGATGTATTGAAAAATTTTCCTAGACCCACGAATGCTGAAGAGGCACGCAGATTTGTAGCGTTCTGCAATTACTACAGGAAGTTTGTGCCAAACTTCGCGCACATTGCCAAACCATTAAACGAATTACAAAAGAAAGGTTCAACATTTCAATGGACCAAGGCCCATGAAGAAGGTTTCCAGAAACTCAAACAATATCTAATGTCACCCCAAATTTTACGCTACCCAGATTTTTCAAAGAAATTTATTGTCACTACAGACGCGTCAGATATAGCATGTGGTGCAGTACTCTCCCAAATGTACGAAGATGGAGATTTCCCAGTTGCTTTTGCAAGCAAAAGTTTCACACCCGGTGAACGTAATAAACCAATAATCGAAAAGAGTTAACAGCAATCCATTGGGCAGTTAACTATTTCACACCATATTTGTACGGAAGAAGGTTCTTGGTTAGAACAGACCATAGGCCTCTGGTATACCTATTCAATATGAAAAATCCTACGTCAAAACTCACTAGGATGAGAGTTGATTTAGAAGATTTTAATTTCGATATCGAGTTCGTAGCGGGAAAAGCAAACGTTTGTGCGGACGCGCTCTCACGTATTGTAATTCCTACTACTTCAGAACAACTTAAAAGTCTAAGTGTTCTTGTGGTTAACACAAGAGCCATGACAAAGAAGAAAGAAACATTAAAAATACCCACGGATTCACAGGAAGCTAGCAGTGAGACTGATCACCTCACAGCTTGGCAAACTGAGAACCCTTCTCAGACCAATAAACTCCTTAAACTCGATGGTAGCGTGCACAACAATCGGTTAAGGATGTCCATTTTTAATCATAATTATAGAAAGATGCTAGGAACAGTTAACGTAACATTCACGCGCGAAAATGGAAGTCAAGCTTTAGAGTTTGCTCTTCTAGAAATATCGAAATATATGAAGCATTACAAGAGAGATAAGCTAGCACTCTCAACGGAAAACGAAATATTTAATTTTATCTCGCTCCATACACTCAAGGAAATCGCAAACAATGCCATTTCCACGTACGAGATAATACTTTATAAACCCCAGACGTTTATAGAAAATGAAGAGGATATCAATGAAATACTAACACATTATCACATGACACCTACGGGAGGTCATATAGGCCAACATCGGCTATATTTAAAATTGAGAGAAATATATAAGTTCAAAAACATGAAAAATTTAATATCAAACTTTGTCAGAAATTGTGAAAATGTAAGGTGAATAAAGTAACCAGACATACTAAGCAGCCAGAAGTAGTCACTACGACTCCTTCTAGACCATTTGAAGTCCTTTCAGTAGACACTGCAGGTCCACTGACAAGAACTGATAAAGGGAACAGGTATATTTTGACAATACAATGTAATTTAACTAAATATGTGGTACTTGTACCAGTACCTACAAAGGAAGCTGCAATATTAGCCAGAGCACTAGTATACAATTTTATCCTGATCTATGGATCATTCTTGGAAATTAGAACTGACCAAGGATCAGAGTATAATAATGAGGTTATGGAACGAATTTGTAAACTATTGGAAATAAAACAAAATTTTTCGACAGCATACCACCCATTAAAGTCAATTGGAGCACTGGAGAGAAATCACAGATGTTTAAACGAATATCTGAGATGTTTCACCAATGCTCATCAAACAGATTGGGATGATTGGGTAAAATTTTATGAATTCACATTCAATACTACACCACACACCGAACATGGCTACACTCCTTATGAGTTAGTATTCGGCAAGAAAGCTAGGCTACCGCAAGATTCTAAAAATTTAAACTCAACAATTGAACCAATTTATAATCTTGATCAGTATGATGCCGAACTAAAATTTAGACTCCAAAACTCCAACCAAATAGCTAGAGATAGCTTGATTCAGAGTAAACAAAACCGACAAATTGCAGCAAATACAAATACAAACCCTATTTTATTAAGCGTAGGAGATAAAGTTTATATCACAAACGAAAATAGGAAGAAATTAGACCCTTTTTACATCGGCCCATACGTAATAATTAAATCAGAAGAACCAAATTGTATAATCAAACATACGGTCACAAATAAACAGTCCAAAATTCACAAAAATAGATTGATTAAAGCGTAAAAAGTTAGGAGCGTACATCACTTCATATTGAAATTATATATATTTTTTTATTCTTTTCGAATGGTTACACCATTCTCCTAAAGGGGAGGTGTAGCATACTAGCATATCATGTCAGGAAAATCCAACAATCAGCAATAAGGATAAACCCATTAGCATAAATTATCGAATACCTAATTAGCTACCATTATCTTGTCATTGTCATTTGTCTACGAAAAGTACTCTTTACGGTTTTACCTAAAACAAACCCACTAACGGGTTTTGCCCAAAACATCACATTATAAACATCAACAATAAACGCCTTAACCTTAAGCACACTTCCAATGTCAGACACCACACCGTTATATTATTATTTTACCTACTCACGTGTTTGGGTCACGTACCTGAACGCAAGAAGACAATTGTAAACTAGTATTTAAGAAAGATACAATAAAGAAACGACGTTCATTTTCTTACTCAAGTCAAATCCAGACGGACATGCTGTCCGATGTGTTGTGAATCTGTTCAAGTTATCACCACCCGTGCAGGAGCACACCTAAACAGGAGCCAGCACGAAGCAGAAACCAACTCGAAGCAGAAGTTAGCAACGACTTCCAGACGAAAAGGCGAGTAAAAAGATTAATCCAGTCCAACAAATTCACCGAGGAGAGGTAGAACACGATTCTATGACACTGCCCCGAATGTCAATAGCCCGAACGCCAGTACCCCGAAAGGCTATTGCCCTGAATAACTCATTACCCCGAATGGTCACTACCCCGAATTATCATTACCCCGAATTTGTCAAAAAATAAAAAATAAACATGCACACACTTTCTCGTTCACTTTATTACTTTTTATTAGATTGCGTTTCAATAATTAAGTTGAAAATAGAAACTAATCAGTCAATAACATATAACACATAAAAATAAAATATTCAAAATAATTAAAGTATAAGTAATTTACTCACCCGTCTTATTCCGGGCTACCGCGTTGTTTAAAAGAAGGAAACATTTACTTTTTCGCCTCATCCCGGCCAAATGCGTGCTTTAAAAGAAGTTATTTACTCTTCCACCTTATTCCGGGCAAGTGTGTGCTTTAAAAGAAGGAGACATTCACTCTCTTGCATTATTCCGGCCAGATGCGTGCTTTTAAAGAAGAAAGCATTATTCTGGAGAAGCGGATGCTTTGAAAGAAGGTGTCATTTACTCTTTCGTATTAGTTCGGACAAATGCGTGCTTTAAAAGGAGGTGGCGTTCACTGTTTCACTCGCACATAGGATTCGTTTGCGTTGCGTTTGACAGTTTTCCCATGGGAAATGTGCCAAACGCAACGCAAACGTATCCTATGTGCGGGCCTCTTTATTCTGGGTAAGCACGTGTTTTAAAGGGTGTCATTTACTCTCCCACCTTATTCTGGGCAGATGCGCTCAAGTAATCAAAAGTTCCTTTAAGGGTACGTTTCTCGCTTAAACAGCTCTGTGAAGCTGATTAAGCGAAAAACGTACTCTTAAAGGAACTTCTGGTTACTTGGGCGTGCTTTAAAAAAAGGAGAAATTCACTCTTTCGCATTATTCCAGACAAGCACGTGCTTTTAAAGAAGGTGCCATTTATTCTCCCTCCTTTTTCCGAGCAGATGCGTGCTTTAAAAGAAGGAAATATTCACTCTTTTGCATTACTCCGGACAAGCAGGTGCATTAAAAAAGGTGTCATTTACTCTCTCGCATTAGTTCGGGCAATTGCATGGTTTAAAAGAAGGAGGAATTCACTCTCTCGCATTATTCTGGGCAAGTACGCTTTGCAAGAAGCTGACATTTACTCTCCCATATTATTCCGGGCAAGTGCATAATTTGAAAGAAAAAAGTAATTTACTCTCGCCTTGTCCCGGGTAAGTGCGTGTATTGTATATAGCGCATAAACATTATTTGTTGTTGAAAATATTTTTATCTGTTTCATAGACAAGACATGTATTGAAGAAAAAGAAATAATTGCATACACGGAAAGTCACATCACGTTTTCACTAATTTTTCGTGAAGGTCGTGAAGCTAGATTTGTTTTCATTCTCTCCGCTAGTCTCTTTCGCATTATCTCCAGCGCTCCCGGCTCAAATATTAGGATAATTGTTAGCATATGCAAATATAATAATTAAAATTATTGCGTAATATATTTATATGATTTTCGGGATAATGGCCTTTTTGGGTAGTGGGGTATTCGGGGTACTGGTCATTCGGGGTAGTGACTTTCGGGGTACTGACGTTCGGGGTAGTGAAATTCGGGTTAGTGTCATAGAACCACCAAATAAATATATAATGAGAGTAAAATTATTTTGTACAAATATAAATACCAATCAAATGAAAACACGTTAAAATTTGAATAATGCAAATTCTTTATGTTTGAATATTTTTATGGAGAAAGAAATTGAATTACAACTTGCAACTCTGAATATTACATTGAATAATCTAAAAAAACGACCAAAGGAAAGAGAATATTTAAAGGAAACATTGCTTAAAAAACTTGCTATATTCAAAAAATGCAAATACGACGTTTACACATTATTGTTTGATGAATTCAAAGCTAGCATCAACGCATCAATGTTATATATAGTGAAATACAAAGTTTAGTAGAGGAATTATTGATGAAAGTGAAGGAAGAATGAATTAAAACTTTCTTTACCATCGCATACACCATAGCTTTTATCGCAAAACTTAAACTAAAAACTTATAGAAAAATGGCAGCCGAAGTAAAATAGCGTCGTCAATATGATGGGAAAGGCGAAAAATTAAGTAACATAGTTGCTGCTCTTAGGGCCGATTTCTTCACCTCCGCTTAGTGCTTAAACCCGGTTTAAACGTATGGGTAAGCACCGCTTAAGAGTTAAGCGGAGATGAAGAAAACGGGCCTTACAGCATTAAAAACGGCAGTAACACCAGCAACTGAACCTATTGCGTTACCAATCGTGCTGTCAAAATTAGGAAAAAAAAAGGCCAGGTCGGCAGTAGGAGACGCACCAGCCGATATTGATACCATAATAAATAGATTGAAACTAAAATGCAAGCATCATATCGCAGCTGATGTGGTCCTGGCAAAATTAAACGCTACTCGTCAAAACGGGGCGTTAAATAAATTTTCATTCGAAATAGAAGAACTCACCAATCAATTGGAAATTGCATACATTAATGATGCAATCCCAATAGATACAGCAACAAAAATGGCCAACAAGGTAGGAACTAAGGCCCTATCTAATGGTCTCAAAAAGGTTACAATAATCGTGGACGTTTCAACGATAACCGTTCGCGATTTGATCATTCTAGCCGAGTGTATATGGCGAATGTGTAGCAATCATCTGATCCACGTCATGAATGAAATCATGGTCAACCAACTGGAACCATTGTAGATTTGTAGCATAATAAATTATTTTACAAACAGCTGAAAAGCATTCAAATATTGTATATCAGTACATCTTCAAGAAATCATTCCCACATGAAAAATGATGCGATGGAAATCCTTTCAAGTGGCATTCTCATGTTCCCACTAACAGTTCTGGGACATGTTTCTTCACAGTCGATCATTCACCTACCACACAAGTTGAACAATACATTTGGTTCCCACGTATTGTATTTGTGCTGAGTACAGGCATCGGATGTCAAACCCATTAAATTTACACAATTTCTTCTTCTACTTGAAATGCAGCGCTGACCTAAGCCAATTTGTTCAAAAACAGTTTTTGTTGTTTTCTCGAAATTGTGTTAAATGGACTTATGCAGTTTCTCAAACAAATGATTCAGGGGGCAGCAGGGACAGCATGGACCATGTCCAAGGGCTTGACGACCCCTCCCCAGCTGTCTGTGAGTCAGGGAGAACTGCCTAGGGCGTGGTGGGATTTAGCAGTGGGCTCTGCTAAAATCCCTCCCAAAAAACCACAAGTGCCCGTAATCAGACTCTATCAAAGCGACTGTGTGCCGCTTCAAAAGCACAAGCCCAGGGAGTGCCAATTGGCATGGGGAGTGTCCCTACTTCGGTAGGGTAGCGCGTGAGCTGCTTCGGCAGGGAGTGAGTGATCTGTTTGTGCTGAGGCAGGAGTGTCATAGCGCGTCATCGCTATTGTCACCTCGAAGCGCAGCAGAAGTCTGAGTATGGACTGCACATGCTAAGGTAGGAGTGTCGTAGCGTAGTATCGTTGATTTGTCCCTACATACCGCTATCGACACCTCGAGGCATGGCAGTGGAGTGTTAGAGTGAGTTCGGGAGTGTCCCTACTTCGGTAGGGTAGCGCGTGAGCTGCTTCGGCAGGGAGTGAGTGATCTGGTTGTGCTGAGGCAGGAGTGTCATAGCGTGTCGCCGCTATTGTCACCTCGAAGCGCAGCAGAAGTCTGAGTATGGACTGCACATGCTGAGGTAGGAGTCGAGGGACCTATCGACACCTCGAGGCATGGCAGTGGAGTGTTAGAGTGAGCACCCGAAAAGGGTCACATGGAGCGAATGGTCTTTGGAGAAGCTGCTTCGGCGACAGGGTAGCAGTGGGTTGTACCCACATACCTACAGTTGTGCACATGTGGTGCATGGGGAGTGTCCCTGCTTCGGCAGGGTAGCGTGTGGTCTGCTTCGGCAGTGGTGTGATTGATCTGCTCGTGCTGAGGCAGGAGTGTCGTAGCGTAATATCTGTAGGCCCAGGCAGTTACCGCTATTGACACCTCGAGGCATGGCAGCGGAGCGCCCGGGAGAGCATCCAAGTAAGACTCAAATGGAGTGAATGGTGTGCGAGCACCCAAGTCAGTCTCGCATGGGACGAGTGCCTGTGTGAGCGATAATGAGCGAGTACGCTTAGTACTGCCATCCCCCCAGAAGTAGTACTGCGAGGTAGTTCCTGGGGGAAACGATGGTGGAGCCCAAGGGAGTTTAGTCGGTATTACCGGTATGGTCGAGTCCGACACTCCAGTACACTTCCGTGTGGTAGTTTGGCAACTACAATGCACGTGTACTGGGTTAGTGTGTAAATGCATTCTCCCTTGTAAAAAAAAAAAAAAAAAAAAAAACAAATGATTCAAATACAAGTAAGAACGATTACGCACAACAGGTACACTATGGCACCCCCCAGTGGAAGCTCCAGCTCCGACGGGTTTCGATATAAAAACAGCAACCGCGAAATTCTTAAAAACCTGCTCATCGCGCAATCCGAAAGCAATTAAACTCCAGGAGTATTGGCTAAACTAAAGGCTACCAAAATAAAGGAGATCAAAAGATGTACCAGAACTAATGAATTTGATACATAAAGCAATTTAAAAAGTGAATGAATCTCACTCTGAACAGTCATTTAGCTTCCATTTGAGAGGTAGAGGACGTGGTCGACCTGATTTATGTAACAATTCACAGAATAGCATTTTTTTAATTCGGTAGTAATTACCGAAATTCAAACAGAAGCTGAAACAGCAGATGACACAATTATCGAGGTAATATTAGGAGGGAGCAATCATTCTTTGATTAGCAATGCTTCCTACAGTCACCGGACCGAGCAAAACCAATCGAGCGGAAAACGAACCAGTCACTCTGCAAATACTAGTTCGGAGAATAGCTTCAGCCATATTATGTTGTACGAACAGCCTGTCCGAATGCGAATGGTATTTCGAAATTGAAGATGTAAGCCCCAAAATGTTGAGCCTCAGTATAACCAATTCGAATTGATTGTGACTTTTTGTAGAGTAACGCGAATAGATGTACCATCATACAATTGCAAAAGATAATATTTATAATGCGGAGCATTTCTTTATATAATTTAAATGTTGTAGGTACGTATCACATTTGAGAACAAATACGGTTGGTTCTAAGAACTTAAAAGGTCTATCAACCACACATTTCCTAAAACGGCTTCCTAAAAGCTCAACTTTGATTTTCACAATTAATTTTCCCAGATGTCGTTGCATAGGACAATATAAACCTAGATAAATTCGAGAACGAGAACGACAACAATTATCTTGTTTTTTTAGAAAGAGAATCGATGCAAAAATATGTTTACTTAAGAATGATTACGATACTTTGCTGTGTTGTAAATATGGATTCGCCTAGAAAGCACCGTAGCTTTGTAAATATGCAAACAATAGAAACTCTTATGCAAAACGTGTACACAAACGATAAAAATAGTTGCCCTCAATAGATAATTCTATGGAAAAAAATCAGACTTGAAAAAAGAAAAATCTAAAAATATTTTGAGTTCAAAAGACGCACAATGATGGTCTAGAATGTGGCGGTGCCCCGCCAATATGCCTATATCTAGTTTAAGAGATATTTCACCTCGATCCACTCTCGGGAAGATGCGGCCCCAGCACGGCGAAGACTTCAAGAACCGGTTCAGGCTTCCACGATGGTAATGCCGATACCGTCATCAACGGCAGCAATCTTGGCATCGATCAGTTTTCCGTTCAGGGTTTCCGGTTTGCCATCCTCCATCATGACCAGTAGCTTGGGAAGATCTGGAATGAAAGACAAAAAGCTGTTATGTAGAAAGAGGCGGTCTAATAAAATCGGAATGGAGACGAAAATGAATAAAATCTGGTTTATTGAAAATGATTAGAATAAAATTTGCCCACGTTGATGTCGAAACTAATGTTGGGTTAAGCTCAGGGCTGGTAGCGACCGAAGCCACTCAAAATAGTGACTTTAGTGACAAAAGCTGACAAAAAAAGGGACCAAATCTCGGGTACTTATTCAAAAGGACGTATGTGATTTTGTAAACAAAGATTGAAACGTCGATTTATCCGATCTGATGACACTCCCACGCAAACCAACACCACCAACAGGTAGCCGAAGGCTTCCTCTACATGTATGTGGTGCTGGTTTGCGTGGGAGGGCTATCAGATTGGACAATTCGACTATTGAATCTTTGTTTACAAAATCACATACGTCCTTTTGAATAAGTACCCGAGAAATAGTGACTTTCAGTTGCAAAAAAGTGACCAAATAGTGACTTCCAATTTCAGTTGCAAGTTCGATGAGACGAAATCAAGCGTTTTTGGGTCGAAGGAGAATAATTTTTCCGTAATTTGTGGCGGGAAACATCTTTCACTCACAACTTTTATCTCTTAGAACAAACTCAGAAGAGAAACGACTAAGTAAAATTGTATTGCCCTCTCTTTTAACCCCACGGAAATTTTACTCAATATCAGTCAAAAGCAGGACTACTCAAAACTATGAGTAGTCTTGCAAGCAAATCAAATTTTTACGCCGCTGGAAGTGAGCAAAATGTGGTTATCACTCATAACACCTGTTTTTCTTTCCCAAAAATGATTTCTCGGCGGAAATCTGCGTGAATGAGCATTCTCTTCTCTTGAGAATGAGTGAAAATTACGATCATTGGATTAGCTAAACACCTACTTTAGAAATATGCAGAGAACTCTACGATTTGTCACTGGAACAACAGTACGGATCGTTTTGGTAGAAAACGAAACAAGAATTATGAAGATTCATGTACAACGAGCCTGGGATTGAACGCTCGACCTTCTGCTTGTAACGAGGACCATGCTCTCTGAACTTTTGAATAGTTTTCCTACAAAATACGCAGATTTTCCGACTTGCTGCGTATTCATGAACGATTGTTGCTATGGAATTCGACAGCGCATGCAATTTTCAAAATTGGGAAGACTTGACCTCCTCTCTATGATATCTACTCAATAATTTTTTTTAAGAGCAAACCCTTCATTACATCTATCCAATTACAAAATATTGAGAACAAATTATATTTGCTTGAATTTTTTAGACAAATTTTTATATAGATGACTAATGAGGGATCAAGTCTCCTCAAATTGAGGCAACAATTCAAAATCCAAAAATCCTGAAATTGTGGTGGTGGTATGTTGGCATTTTTATCAATAAAGATCAATCAGCATATCAAGGGATTTGTGTTGTGAAATCATTTTGAAATGCATTTGGTCATTATTGGGAGAAGTTGTTCAAATTTTGCGTGGCCACTAAAACATTTTTAGGAGGAACAAAACACAGTAAATAATAAAGTAAATACGGTTGTCAATCAAAAAAATAACTCGCCACATAACGATCATTTGTCTAGAGGATTTATTATAAAAATACGGCATAACAATACAACTTTAGTTCTTGGTAAAACAGAGGAGAAGCATGTCTACCAAGGGATCAAGTCTCCCCTCCTTCCCCTACTGTATAGATTGAGTTTTAAAAAATAACTTGAAATCGACAGGTCACCTGATTGCATGACTGTATACCAATTTATAATTTGTGACGTAAAACACCTTCAATTAGCTACTGGTGAAATGCCAATAAGAGCAGCGAGTGCTGGCGAAGTTTCAGAGCGATCATTTTTCCAAGATCCGTAATTTCATTTCTGCCATGAACAAAGCATCATCCGATGGATACATAAAGCTTTTAAAAATCATCTTGGTCAAAAGTTTCAAAATAGTTGAAAATAGTGACTTTTGCGAGAAAAAATGACTTTAGTGACTTGAGGTCGAAAAAAGAGACTTTTTAGTGACTAGGCCGAAAAAAGTGACCAAGTCACTAAAAAGTGACCCACTACCAGGCCTGTAAGCTGTATGCCACTTGTTGCAAAGTTGAAGGCTTGCCAAATTACTTGTTCCACCATCTGTTACACCCTGATAGGGTGTTGTTGTCTATCTTGCCATCGGAGATATATTAGGAATAACATGCATGGAATGTCCGTAAGAGAAATGACCTTGCGTCAAAGCTTTGACCCTGCCAATCTGGCACAACAATGTAGTTTAGCTAAAAGCTGCCTCCCTGTTGCGACACCTTGTGATGGTATTTTCAAAATTAGGTTGATTCCTAGTTAAAGAATAGCGACTAACAATGTTGTTGGAGTAAAGGGTCTCTTTGACGAATAAAGTGAAGTAGTGCAAAGTGTTATAGTCCACTGACCACCTAAGAAGGGAATCGTCTCCCAAGTTTCAAGAACATTATCCATTATATTCGAACGATTGTCCTATACCAGTTCCCAACAGCCTGTTTTGGGGTGAAACATTGGTCCTTCGGACCGGATACTGTACCAGATAAAATACCTATCGCATCTCAACCGAATATCATCCTGTGAATCTGTTTTAACTACTGAATTGCTCTCAATTATTAGTGTGAAAAAAATGCCCATGAAGATTCCTACGCTTGTGCTTGTGAATGAAACCAGCTAGTGAATCAGAACTATGAAGTGATCCAAAACAAAATATCTTTGCCGAAACCTCCACCAAATCAGAGGAATCACTCGGATGATTCTCAATCATCCTTTCTTGGATTTGATTAGCAAGAGTGTCAACATTATGGAAAGCTTAATGGACTCTTCCGCCGGCGCAAGCAAATAGAAAGAAAGGTTATACGCATCCAGTTAACTATGCGTGATCAAAGGTACATGAGCTTGGTCCTCAACGCAATCAGTGGAAAGCTCACAGCAACGTACACTGACTTCAGCAAATTCCACAGCGAGATTATGTCCGATGATGCTGTGGAATACCAAAAAGAAAATTTCATCTCAAGGATCGTTACGACAGTGCTTCAACTACAGTTCAAGAGATAATGCTAATTCTCAATCGCGACTCCCAGTCTGCCTGTCGTAGCCACGCCTCAAGTATTATTCCAGTAGCAATTTTTTTGGTAGGGGCCCTCCTTAGCCGTGCGGTAAGACGCGCGGCTACAAAGCAAGACCATGCTGAGGGTGGCTGGGTTCGATTCCCGGTGCCGGTCTAGGCAATTTTCGGATTGGAAATTATCTCGACTTCCCTGGGCATAAAAGTATCATCGTGTTAGCCTCATGATATACGAATGCAAAAATGGTAACCTGGCTTAGAAACCTCGCAGTTAAGGCCCAAGTCAGTCGAGCATCTGCGGACCAACCGCAAATTTAAAATTTCTTGGATGAACATCACAAGAAATGAACTTTTTACCAACACACAGGAACTATAGTATAATGAATCATTGAAAAGTATTGATATCCTGTATCAAAAAGGGTATTTATAATAAATCAAATTCATTGAAATACTAAATTTATACGAATAACATCTTTAGTAGAAACTCACGCGGTAAATTCTAAGGTAATTGTTTTATATAAAATATTCTATTCGATACGAACTAACAATCATAAATAGTAATTCCAGAACATCGATTCATATATAATTGTAGTGACAACATAAAGAGAACCAATTTTTCTTCAAATATTTGAGCTAGTTCTCTAATTCTTCATATCGAGATCCCAATACCATCCAAACAAAAACATTGGAATGAAAAGGAAATTGATGCATACCATATACCGTCTTTTTATTGCTGACGAATACAAATGATAAAAAGAGCTAACAAAATTTACTTAGGCATCCTGCTTGGGAGATAAGCGGCAATGGGAGCTTAGGATGAACAATGAAGCAATTTGTCCTTATCTTGTTCCTCTTTTGGAATCAACATCCAAATCACATGATTGCGCAGATCCACCCTAACCTTTGAACAAATGAACACTCTTGCCTTGATCACGTTTCCTTCGCACTACTCGTTTGTATGTATAGGTGTGCTTGAAAAATATGATCTGGTTACACCTAGAATTACTCTATTTTCAATAAAAAATATTCAATGTTTTATATACCAATAAAATCTCAAGAAAATAAAGGTTCTCATGGTACAAATTATAAAATTCAACAAAATAGTTCATAGCATGCTTTTTGAATTTCCAAAACATCCGCCTATATTCCACGCATAAATGCAGCGCGGTGGGGAAAGCAGAAATGGAAAAATTACATACAGCAGCAGCATGGGTTCATTTTACTACATTCTATGCACGTTGTGAGAATGGAAATTATTTGAATAGTTTGTCATTTGCTGCAATCAAAGATCCTTGAAAAAAAAACTTGAAATATAGAAACCAATATTGTATAATGTATTCTTTGAATATTCTTCTCTTTTTTTAAACAGCTCTTGATTCTGGAAACATTTGGGAAGCATCAAGGATTCATTCAGGATTATCAATCAAGGAATGCGCGGCAGAGTTTTGGAAATTCTAGCTACTAATATTTTATGAAACTAAGAAATATTAGCACAATATTAGAAGTTCTTCGCGGGCAGCAGGGACTATGTCCAAGGGCTTGACGATCCCTCCCCAGGCCATCTGCGAGTTGTGGGGCTTGCCTAGGATGTGGTGGGGTTTGACAGTGGGCCCTGTTAAACCTCTATAAAAAGCTGCATGTATCCGCAAGTAGGCCCCACCAAAGCGACCGTGTGCCGCTCAAAGCGCACAAGCCCAAGTCCTGGTGTTAGGTGGGACGCTAAACAGCCCTGACACGACGGCCCTCCGACGAGACAGGAGGTTTGCGCTGGCCCAATAAGCCGCCTAGAAAACCAATCATTACGAACAATATAAGAGATAATGCGACACGATATAATCGGCAAAGACCTAGGCGACGAATACAGGATCACGATTGGAAGCTTGGAACATGGAATTGCAAGTCGCTAGGTTTCGCAGGTTGCGACAGGATGATCTACGATGAATTACATCCCCGCAACTTCGACGTCGTGGCGCTGCAGGAGATTTGCTGGACAGGACAGAAAGTGTGGAAAAGCGGGCATCGAGCGGCTACCTTCTACCAAAGCTGTGGCACCACCAACGAGCTGGGAACCGGCTTCATAGTGCTGGGTAAGATGCGCCAACGCGTGATTGGGTGGCAGCCAATCAACGCAAGGATGTGCAAGCTGAGGATTAAAGGCCGTTTCTTCAACTATAGCATCATCAACGTGCACTGCCCACACGAAGGGAGACCTGACGACGAGAAAGAAGCGTTCTACGCACAGCTGGAGCAGACATACGATGGATGCCCACTGCGGGACGTTAAAATCGTCATCGGTGACATGAACGCACAGGTAGGAAGGAGGAAATGTATAGACCGGTCATCGGACCGGATAGTCTGCACACCGTATCGAATGACAACGGCCAACGATGCATAAACTTCGCAGCCTCCCGCGGAATGGTAGTCCGAAGCACCTTCTTTCCCCGCAAAAATATCCACAAGGCCACATGGAGATCACCTAACCAAGAAACAGAAAACCAAATCGACCACGTTCTAATCGACGGTAAATTCTTCTCCGACATCACGAACGTCCGCACTTACCGCAGTGCGAATATTGAATCCGACCACTACCTCGTTGCAGTATGCCTGCGCTCAAAACTCTCGACGGTGTACAACACGCGTCGAAGTCGGACGCCGCGGCTTAACATTGGGCGGCTACAAGATGGTAGACTAGCCCAAGAATACGCGCAGCAGCTGGAAGTGGCACTTCCAACGGAAGAGCAGCTAGGCGCAGCGTCTCTTGAAGATGGCTGGAGAGATATTCGATCCGCCATTGGCAGCACCGCAACCGCTGCACTTGGCACGGTGCCCCCGGATCAGAGAAACGACTGGTATGACGGCGAATGTGAGCAGTTAGTGGAAGAGAAGAATGCAGCATGGGCGAGATTGCTGCAACACCGCACGAGGGCGAACGAGGCACGATATAAACAGGCGCGGAACAGACAAAACTCGATTTTCCGGAGGAAAAAGCGCCAGCAGGAAGATCGAGACCGTGAAGAAACGGAGCAACTGTACCGCGCTAATAACACACGAAAGTTCTATGAGAAGTTAAACCGTTCACGTAAGGGCCACGTGCCACAGCCTGATATGTGTAAGGACATAAACGGGAACCTTCTTACGAACGAGCGTGAGGTGATCCAAAGGTGGCGGCAGCACTACGAAGAACACCTGAATGGCGATGTGGCAGACGAAGATGGCGGTATGGTGATGGACCTGGGAGAACGCGCGCAGGACATAATTCTACCGGCTCCGGATCTCCAGGAAATCCAGGAGGAGATTGGCCGGCTGAAGAACAACAAAGCCCCTGGGGTTGACCAACTACCAGGAGAGCTATTTAAACACGGTGGTGAGGCACTGGCTAGAGCGCTGCACTGGGTCATTACCAAGATTTGGGAGGAGGAAGTTTTGCCGCAGGAGTGGATGGAAGGTGTCGTGTGTCCCATCTACAAAAGGGCGATATGCTGGATTGTAGCAACTATCGCGCAATCACATTGCTGAACGCCGCCTACAAGGTACTCTCCCAAATTTTATGCCGTCGACTAGCACCAACTGCAAGGGAGTTCGTGGGCAGTACCAGGCGGGTTTTATGGGCGAACGCTCCACCACGGACCAGGTGTTTGCCATTCGCCAAGTACTGCAGAAATGCCGCGAATACAACGTGCCCACACATCATCTATTCATCGACTTCAAAGCCGCATATGATACAATCGATCGGGACCAGCTATGGCAGCTAATGCACGAACACGGTTTTCCGGATAAACTGACACGGTTGATCAAAGCGACGATGGATCGGGTGATGTGCGTAGTTCGAGTTTCAGAGGCATTCTCGAGTCCCTTCGAAACCCGCAGAGGGTTACGGCAAGGTGATGGTCTTTCGTGTTTGCTATTCAACATCGCTTTGGAAGGGGTAATACGAAGAGCAGGGATTAACACGAGTGGTACAATTTTCAATAAGTCCGTCCAGCTATTTGGTTTCGCCGACGACATAGATATTATGGCACGTAACTTTGAGAAGATGGAGGAAGCCTACATCAGACTGAAGAGGGAAGCTAAGCGGATCGGACTAGTCATCAACACGTCGAAGACGAAGTACATGATAGGCAGAGGTTCAAGAGAAGACAATGTGAGCCACCCACCGCGAGTTTGCATCGGTGGTGACGAAATCGAGGTGGTAGAAGAATTTGTGTACTTGGGCTCACTGGTGACTGCCGAAAATGACACCAGCAGAGAAATTCGGAGACGCATAGTGGCTGGAAATCGTACGTACTTCGGACTCCGCAAGACGCTCCGATCGAATAGAGTTCGCCACCGTACCAAACTGACAATCTACAAAACGCTAATTAGACCGGTAGTCCTCTACGGACACGAGACCTGGACGATGCTCGTGGAGGACCAACGCGCACTTGGAGTTTTCGAAAGGAAAGTGCTGCGTACCATCTATGGTGGGGTGCAGATGGCGGACGGTACGTGGAGGAGGCGAATGAACCACGAATTGCATCAGCTGTTGGGAGAACCATCCATCGTTCACACCGCGAAAATCGGACGACTGCGATGGGCCGGGCACGTAGCCAGAATGTCGGACAGTAACCCGGTGAAAATGGTTCTCGACAACGATCCGACGGGTACAAGAAGGCGAGGTGCGCAGCGGGCAAGGTGGATCGATCAGGTGGAAGATGACTTGCGGACCCTCCGTAGACTGCGTGGTTGGCGACGTGTAGCCATGGACCGAGCCGAATGGAGAAGACTCTTATATACCGCACAGGCCACTTCGGCCTTAGTCTGATTAAATAAATAGAAGTTCTTCGAATACTTCCAACAATATGAGAAACATCAAAGTATTGTTTATTCAAGATTTACTAATCTAATATCTATAAGATAAAGTATAGCATATAAGGTGCATTAGTAGAAAAAGAGAAACTAAAGGTGCTCAATATAGAGTTGAAAATTTGTTTTCTTGTTTACCAAATTATTTTTCGAAACATATATTCAATTAGCTGTTGAATACTCGAAGCTTTGCAACTATCAAAATACTAATATTTTTTTAAGTAGCTCTAGTATCTCTTCGGAAATTCGTCCAGGAGTTGCTCCAAAATTTCTACAGGAATTCCTTTAGAAATTTCTGTTTATTGTATGGATTTTTGAGTTACTTTCAGCTATTTCAGGAGATCCTCCGGAAGTTACTCCTGAAATTCCTTCTGAAAATTGTTCAAGATTTCTACCACAAGTTTGTTTAGGAGCTGTTTTGAAAGTTCGTTCATGAATCTCTCCGGAAGCTCTTCCAGAAATGTCTCCGGAATTCTCTGCACGAAATCCTCCAGAGGATTCTCCAGGAGTTCGTTCGTAATTTTCTGTAAGAATTCCTGCGGTAGTTCCTCGCGGAATTCATCCGGAAGCTCCTCCAGAAATTCCTCTAAAAGTTCTTCAAGGAATTCCTTCGGAAATTCTTCTAGGAATTCCTTCGGAAATTTCTAAAGGAATTCCTGTGAAAACTCCTAATGAGATTCCTTCAGAAACTCCTAATGGGATTCCTTTGAAAATTCCTCCAGGAATACCTTTGGAAATTCTTCACGAAATTCCTCCGGATATTCCTCCAGGAATTGCTCCAAAATCCCTGCAGGAATTTATCCGGAAATTTCCGTCAGGATTTGCTTTGAATATTCCTCCAGAAATTCCTCCAAAAGTTCCTCCAGGAATTTCTCCGGATATTCCTCCAGGAATACCTCCGAATATTCCTCCATGAATTCATTCCGGATATTCCTCCAAGAATTCTACCGGATATTCCTCCAAGAATTCCTCTGGATATTTCTCCAGGAATTCCTCCGGATATTTCTCAAGAAATTCCTCCGGATATACCTCAAGGAATTCCTCCGGATATTCCTCCAGGAATTCCTCCGGATATTCCTCCAGGAATTCCTCCGGATGTTTCTCCAGAAACTCCTCCGGATAATTCTCCAGGAATTTCTCTGGATATTTCTCCAGGAATCCCTCCGGATATTTCTCCAGGAATTCCTCCGGATATTTCTCCAGGAATTCCTCCGGATATTCCTCCAGAAATTCATCCGGATATGTCTCCAGGAATTCCTCCGGATATTCCTCCAGGAATTCCTCCGGATATTCCTCCAAGAATCCCTCAAATATTCCTCCAGGAATTCCTCCAATTATTCCTCCTTGAATTCCTCCGGACATTCCTCCAGGATTTCTTCAGGATATTCCTCCAAGAATTCCTCCGGATATTTCTCCAGGAATTCCTCCGGTTATTCTTACAGGAACTCCTCCAGTTATTCTTCCAGGAATTCCTCCGGATGTTCAACCTGGAAGAACTTCCGGAGGAATTCCTGGAGGAACTTCCGGGGGAAATCCTGACGAAACTTCCGAAGGAATTCCTGGAGCAACTTTTGGAGGAATTCCTGGAGAAACTTCCGGAGGAATTGCTGGAGGAACTTCCGGGGGAATTCCTGGATGCAATTCTGGAGGAAATTCCGGCGGAACTTCCAGAGGAATTCCTGGAGGAACTTCCAGAAGAATTCCTGGAGGAACTTCCGGAGGAATTCCTGGAGGAACTTCCGGAGGAATTCCTGGAGAAACTTCCGGAGGAATTCCTGGAGGAACTTCCGGAGGAATTCCTGGAGGAACTTCCGGAGGAATTCCTGGAGAAACTTCCGGAGGAATTCCTGGAGGAACTTCCGGAGGAAGTCCTGGAGGAACTTCCGGAGGAAGTCCTGGAGGAACTTCCGGGGGAATTCCTGGAGACAATTCTGGAGGAAATTCCGGCGGAACTTCCAGAGGAATTCCTGGAGGAACTTCCAGAGGAATTCCTGGAGGAACTTCCAGAGGAATTCCTGGAGGAACTTCCAGAGGAATTCCTGGAGGAACTTCCGGAGGAATTCCTGGAGGAACTTCCGGAGGAATTCCTGGAGCAAACTTCCGGAGGAATTCCTGGAGAAACTTCCGGAGGAATTCCTGGAGGAACTTCCGGAGGAATTCCTGGAGGAACTTCCGGAGGAATTCCTGGAGGAACTTCCGGAGGAATTCCTGGAGGAACTTCCGGAGGAATTCCTGGAGGAACTTCCGGAGGAATTCCTGGAGGAACTTCCGGAGGAATTCCTGGATTAGCTTCCGGAGGAATTCCTGGAGGAGCTTCCGGAGGAACTTCCGGAGAAACTCCTAGAGGAACTTTTGGAGGAATATCCGGAGGCATTCCTGGAGGAATATCCTGAGGAATTCCTGGAGGAATATCCGAAGGAATTCCTGGAGGAATATCCGGAGGAATTCCTGGAGGAATATCCGGAGGAATTCCTGGAGGAATATCCAGAAGGATTCCTGGAGGAATATCCGGAGGAATTCCAGGAGGAATATCAGGATGGATTTCTTTAGGAATTCCTGGAGGAATGTCCGGAGGAATTCCTGGAGGAATATCCGGAGGAATTCCTGGAGGAATATCCGGAGGAATTCCTGGAGGAATATCCGGAGGAATTCCTGGAGGAATGTCCGGAGGAATTCCTGGAGGAATATCCGGAGGAATTCCTGGAGGAATATCCGGAGGAATTCCTGGGAGGAATATCCGGAGGATATCCTGGAGGAATATCCGGAGGAATTCCTGGAGGAATATCCGGAGGAATTCCTGGAGGAATTCCAGGAGGAATATCCGGAGGAATTCCTGGAGGAATATCCGGAGGAATTCTTGGAGGAATATTCGGAGGAATTCCTGGAAGAATATCCGGAGGAATTCTTGGAGGAATATCCGGAGGAATTCCTGGAAAAATATCCGGAGGAATTCCTGGAGGAACTTCCGGAGGAATTCCTGGAGGAACTTCCGGAGGAATTCCTGGAGGAACTTCCGGAGGAATTCCTGGAGGAACTTCCGGAGGAATTCCTGGAGGAACTTCCGGAGGAATTCCTGGAGGAATTCCTGGAGGAACTTCCGGAAGAATTCCTGGAGGAACTTCCGGAGGAATTCCTGGAGGAACTTCCGGAGGAATTCCTGGAGGAACTTCCGGAGGAATTCCTGGAGGAACTTCCGGAGGAATTCCTGGAGGAACTTCCGGAGGAATTCCTGGAGGAACTTCCGGAGGAATTCCTGGAGGAACTTCCGGAGGAATTCCTGGAGGAACTTCCGGAGGAATTCCTGGAGGAACTTCCGGAGGAATTCCTGGAGGAACTTCCGGAGGAATTCCTGGAGGAACTTCCGGAGGAATTCCTGGAGGAACTTCCGGAGGAATTCCTGGAGGAACTTCCGGAGGAATTCCTGGAGGAACTTCCGGAGGAATTCCTGGAGGAACTTCCGGAGGAATTCCTGGAGGAACTTCCGGATGAATTCCTGGAGGAACTTCCGGAGGAATTCCTGGAGCATTTTCCGGAGAAATTTTCTGGAGGAATTTCCGGAGGAATCCCTGGAGGAACTTCCGGAGGAATTCCTGGAGGAACTTCTGGAGGAACTTCCGGAGGAATTCCTGGAGGAACTTCCGGAGGAACTCCTGGGGGAACTTCCGGAGGAATTCCTGGAGGAACTTCCGGAGGAATTCCTGGAGGAACTTCCGGAGGAATTCCTGGATGAATTTCCGGAGAAATTCCTGGGGGAACTTCCGGAGGAATTTCCTCCAGGTTTTCTTCGGAAGTTACTCCGGAAGTTTCTCCAGAAATTCCTCCGGAAGATCCTCCAGGAATTCATCCGGAAGTTGCTTCAGGAATTCCTCCGGAAGTTCCTCCAGGAAATCCTCTAGAAGCTCCTACAAGAATTTCTGCGGAAGTTTCTCCAAGAATTGCTCCAGAAGTTCCTTCAAAATTTCCTCCGGAAGTTCCTCTAGAAATTTCTGCAGAAGTTGCTACAGAATTTCCTTCAGAAGTTTTTCTGAAAGTTCCCCCAGAAGTTTCTCCTCAAGTCCCTCCAAGAATTTCCCCGGATTGTTTTCCTAAGTTCCTCCAGTATTTCTTCCAGAAGTTCCTCCGGAAGATCCTTTAGATAGTCCTCCAGAAGTTCTTCCAGGAATCCCTCCCGATGTTCCTCCAGGAATTCCTCTGGAAGTTCCTCCAGGATTTTCTACGCAAGTTCCTCCAGAAGTTCCCTCGGAAGTTCCTAAAGAAGTTCCTCCAGGAATTTCTCCGGAAGTTCTTCCAGAAATTTCTCCTGAAGTTGCACCAGGAATTCCTCCATAAGTTGCTCCAGGTTTTTCTCCAGCAGTTTCTCCAGGATTTCCTGCGGAAGTTCCTCTAGGAATTCCTCCGGAAGTTCCTCCAGGAATTCCTCAGGAAGTTCCTCCAGGAAATCCTCCAGGAATTCATCCGGAAGTTCTTCCGGAAGTTTCTCTGGAAGTTCCTCTGGAAGTTACTCCGGAAGTTCCTCCAGAAGTTCCTCCAGGAATTCCTCTAGAAGTTCCTCCAGGAATTCCTCCGGAAGTTCCTCCAGAAATTCCTCCAGAAATTCATCCGGAAGTTTTTCCGGAAGTTCCTACGGAAGTTCCTCCGGAAGTTACTCCGGAAGTTCCTCCAGAAGTTCCTCCAGGAATTCCTCTAGAAGTTCCTCCAAGAATTTCTCCGGAAGTTCCTTCAGTAATTTCTCCGGAAGTTCCTCCAGGAATTCCTCCGAAAGTTCCTCCAGGAATTCTTCTGGAAGTTCCTCCAGAAATTCTTTCGGAAGTTCCTCAACGAATTCTTCCGGAAGTTCCTCCAGCCAGAAGTTCCTCCGGAAGTTCCACCAGAAGTTCCTCCAGGAATTCCTCCGGAACTTCCATCAAGAAATTCCTGCAAGAAGTTCCTCCAGGAATTCCTCCCGAAATTCCTACAGGAATTCATTAGGAAGTTCCTCCAGGTATTTCTCCGTAAAATGGTCCAGGATTTCTTCCAGAATCTCCTGCGGAAGTTCCTCCAGGACTTTCTCCGGAAGTTCCTTCAGGAATTCCTCCGGAAGTTGTTTCAGGAATACCTCCAGAAGTTCCACCAAGAATTCATCTGGAAGTTCCTCCAGGAATTCCTCAGGAAGTTCCAGCAGGAATTCCTCCGGAAGTTCCACCAGGAGTTCCTCCGGAAGTTTCTCCAGGAGTTCTTCCGGAAGTTCCTCCTGGAGTTCCTCCGGAAGTTCCTCCGGAAGTTCCTCCGGAAGTTCCTCCGGAAGTTCCTCCAGGAGTTCCTCCAAAAGTTCTTCCGGATGTTCCACCAGGAATTCCCCCGGATATTCCTCCACGAATTCCTCCTGAAGTTTCATCAGAAGTTCCTCAAGAAGTTGCTCCAGGAATTCGTCCGAAAGTTGCTCCAGGAATTCTTCCGGAAGTTCTTTAAGAAATTTCTCCAGTAGTTTCTCCAGGAATTCCTTCGGAAGTTCCTCAGGAATTCCTCCGGGAGTTCCTTCAAGATTTTCTCCGGAAGTTCCTCTAGAAATTGCTCCAGAAATTCCTCCCGAAATGTTCCCCCGGAAGTCCCTCTGGTAGTTCCTCCAAAAATTTTTCCGGATTTTTTCCAGGATTTCTTCCAGAAGTTCCTTTAGAATGTCCTCCAGAAGTTCCTTCAGAAGTTCCTCCAGGAATTGTTCTTCCAGGAATTGCTCTGTAAGTTCCTCCAGGATTTTCTACGGAAGTTCCTCCAGTAAATCCTCCCGAAGCTCCCCTGGAAGTTCCTCAAGAAGTTCCTCCAGGAATTTCTCCGGAAGTTCCTCCAGGAATTTCTCCGAAGGTTGCACCAGGAGTTCCTCCGGAATTTGCTCCAGGATTTTCTCCAGAAGTTCCTCCAGGATTTTCTCCAGAAGTTCCTCCAGGATTTCCTGCGGAAGTTCTTCTGGAAGTTCCTCCGGTAGTTCTTTCAAAAGTTCCTTCCGAAGTTCCATTAGGAATTCTACCGGAAGTTCCTTTGGGCAATTCTCCGTAAGTTCCTTCAGGAATTCCTCCGGAAGTTCCTTCAGGAATTCCTCCGGATGTTCCTTCAGGAAATCCTCCGAAAGTTCCTTCAGGAATTTTTCCGGAAGTTCCTTCAGGAATTCCTCCGGAAGTTCCTTAAGGATTTCCTCCAGAATTTCCTCCAGAAAATCCTCCCGTAGGTCCTCCAGAAGTTCCTCCGGAAGTTCCTCCGGAAGTTCCTCCAGGAATTCCTCCGGATGTTCCTCCAGGAATTTCTCCGGAAGTTGCTGCAATTTTTTTCAGAAGTTGCTCCAGGAATTCCTCCGGAAAATGATCCAGCAATTGTTCCGAGGTTCCTTCAGGAATTCCCATCGAAGTTCTTCCAGGAATTCCTATCGAAGTTCCTCCAGGAATTCCTCCAGGAATTCATTTTAGGTTCCATCCAAAGTTCATGGGAAAGTTCCTGCAGGATTTGCTTCTGGAAGTTCCTCCAGAAATTCGTCCGGAATTTCCTCCAGGTTTCTTTCGGAAGTTCCTCCGGAAGATTTTCTAGGAATTCATCCGGAAGTTGCTCCAGGCATTCCTCCGGAAGTTCCTCCAGGAAATTCTCTAGAAGCTCCTACAAGAATTTCTCTGGAAGTTTCTCCAAGAATTGCTCCGGAAGTTCCTCCACGAATTCCTTTGAAAGTTCCTCCAGTAATTACACCGGAAGTTCCTTCAGGAATTCATTTGGAAGTTCCTCCAGGAATTTCTCCGGAAAATGGTCCAGGATTTCCTCCAGAATCTCCTGCGGAAGTTCCTCCAGGACTTCCTCCGGAAGTTCCTTCAGGAATTCCTCCGGAAGTTTGTTCAGGAATTCCTCCGGAAGTTTCTTCAGGAATTCCTCCGGAAGTTCCACCAGGAATTCCTCTGGAAGTTCCACCAGGAATTCCTCCGGAAGTTCCACCAGAAATTCCTCCGAAAGTTCCACCAGGAATTCCTCAGGAAGTTCCACCAGGAATTCCTCCGGGAGTTCCACCAGGAATCCCTCCGGGAGTTCCACCAGGAATTTCTCCGGGAGTTCCACCAGGAATTCCTCCGGAAGTTCCACAAGGAATTCCTCCGGAATTTCCACCAGGAGTTCCTCTGGAAGTTCCTCCAGGAATTCTTCCGGAAGTTCCTCCAGGAGTTCCTCCATAAGTTCTTCCGGATGTTCCACCATGAATTTCCCCGGATATTCCTCCACGAATTCCTGCGGAAGTTCCATCAGAATTTCCTCAAGAAGTTGCTCCAGGAATTCGTCCGAAAGTTGCTCCAGAAATTCTTCCGGAAGTTCCTTCAGAAATTTCTCCGGTAGTTTCTCCAGGAATTCCTCCGGAAGTCCCTCCAAGATTTCCTCCGGAAGTTCCTCTATAATTTGCTCCAAAAATTACTCCAGAAGTTGTTCTGAAAGTACCCCTAGGAAGTTCCTCTGGAAGTTCCTCCAAGAATTTTTCCGGATTTTTTTCCTAAGTTCCTCCAGGATTTCTTTCAGAAGTACCTCCAGAAGTTCCTTTAGAATGTCCTCCAGAAGTTCCTTCAGAAATTCCTCCAGAAGTTCCTCCAGGAATTCCTCCCGATGTTCTTCCAGGAATTCCTCTGTAAGTTCCTCCAGGATTTTCTACGGAAGTTCCTCCAGTAAATCCTCCCGAAGTTCCTCAAGAAGTTCCTCCAGGAATTCCTCCGTAAGTTGCTCCAGGATTTTCTCCAGAAGTTCCTCCAGGATTTTCTTCAGAAGTTCCTCCAGGATTTCCTGCGGAAGTTCTTCTGGAAGTTCCTCCGGTAGTTCTTTCAAAAGTTCCTTCTGAAGTTCCATTACTTGAGCAGCACAATTCAGACCAAAATGGTTGCAGCAACTTGATTGTGACTAAATCTGGGCACATATGAGTTGTAGTAACCTATGTGGAACATGTGTGCTGCTTGGGTAGGAATTCCACAAGGCAATCCTCCGTAAGTTCCTTCAGGAATTCCTCCAGAAGTTCCTCCAGGAATTCCTCCGGAAGTTCCGTCAGGATTTTTTCCGGAAGTTCCTTCAGGAATTCCTCCGGAAGTTCCTTCAGGATTTCCTCCGGAAGTTCCTTCAGGATTTCCTCCGGAAGCTCCTCCAGAAATTCCTCTTGAAGGTCCTCCAGAAGTTCATCCGGAAGTTCCTCCAGGAATTCTCCCGGATGTTCCTACAGGAATTTCTCCGGAAGTTGCTCCAGGAATTCATCCAGAAGTTGCTCCAGGAATTGGTCTGGAAAATGATCTAGGAATTCTTCCGGAAGTTCCTGTAGGAATTCCTTTGGAAGTTCCTGTAGGAATTCCTTTGGAAGTTCTTCCAGGAATTCTCATTGAAATTCCTCCAGGAATTCCTCCAAAAATTTATTTTAGGTTCCATCCAAAGTTCATTGGAAAGTTCCTGCAGGAATTCCTTCTGGAAGTTCCTCCGGAATTTTCTCCAGGTTTCCTTCGGAAGTTACTCCGGAAGTTTCTCAAGAAATTCCTCCGGAAGATCTTCTAGGAATTCATCCGGAAGTTGCTTCAGGCATTCCTCCAGAAGTTCCTCCAGGAAATTCTCTAGAAGCTCCTACAAGAATTTCTCTGGAAGTTTCCCCAAGAATTGCTCCGGAAGTTCCTCTAGGAATGCCTCCGGAAGTTGCTCCAGGAATTCTTCCGGAAGTTCCTCCAGGAATTTTTTGAAAGTTCCTTCAGTAATTGCACCGGAAGTTCCTTCAGGAATTCCTCCGGAAGTTCCTTCAGAAATTCCTCCCGAAGTTCCTCTAGAAGTTCCTCCGGAAGTTCCTCCAGGAATTCCTCCGGAAGTTGCTCCAGGTGTTCCTCCGGAAGTTCCTCCAGGAATTCTTCCAGAAGAACTTTGGAAGTTCTTCCAGGAATTCCTATCGAAGTTACTCCAGGAATTCCTCCCGAAGTTCCTCCAGGAATTCCTCCCGAAGTTCCTCCAAGAATTCCTCCGGAAGTTCCTCCAGGAATTCCTTTGAAAGTTTCTCCAGGAATTCCTTCTGGAAGTTCCTCCAGGAATTCCTCCGAAAGTTCCTCCAGGATTTCCTTCGGAAGTTCGTCCGAAAAATCCTCCAGAAATTCTTCCAGAAGTTCCTCTGAAAGTTCCTCCAGAAGTTACTCTGGAAGTTCGTCCAAGAATTCCTCCGGAAGCTCCTTCAGGAATTCCTTTGGAAGGTCCTCCATCAATTGCACCGGAATTTTCTCCAGGAATTCATCCGGAAGTTGCTCCAGGAATTGCTCCGTAAGTTGCTCCAGGAATTCCTCCAGAAGTTGCTCCAGGAATTCTTCCGGAAGTTCCTCCAGGAATTCCTTTGGAAGTTCTTCCAGGAATTCCTTTCGAAGTTCCTCCAGGAATTCCTCCCACTTCCTTCAGTTTCTGGCTCTAATTCGAGCATCTGTCGATCGTAAATCGCTTTCCGTTCTTCTTTCTAATCTTGCACTTTCGAAAAACTCCGTACTCGAACATACGGATGTAATTACATTTCATCTTTTTTAATTTTTTTGTGCCGCTTTATTTGAGAAACAGAGCTTCGTTTTTTGAACACCATTGTGTGACTCAAGTAACGAATAAGCACAGGCTTACCCCTCGCAATAAGTGTGCATGGCGCTGAATCTAAGCGCATCGCTGAATGTCGACATAATCAGCACAACCAACTCTTGAGTGGCAAACAACTCATGTCGACCACAGTTTCGCGGCACACTCCTCGTACGACGCTTCAACAGGTAAGTCACCATACTCGTGAGAATCCACACAGTCTCCTGGTGATTCCTTTTCCCCAAAGCCAAACGAGTACCCACAACCATTATAAAACAAAGTTCACACTTTCCGACCACTAAACGAACTGCACAAGGTTACGCTACTACATTATAGTAGCTAAGCGCATAAGCCACCTTTTGTTGTTCATTACTTCATTTTTTCAGGTACCAGTAAGGAACATTCCCGTTATGTCAGTAACTGATTTGTGTTGATCTGTTTCGTTGATACAATCCGTGATATAAATTATGTTTTGTGATACAAATTATGATGGCACATTCTTTCAAGAAATTCTTTAAAAAATAATCCGTAAAATCTTTCACAATGACTATTTTTTTTGGAATTTCTTCTCGATTTCTTTTGAAAAATTCGTCAAGAATTACTTCAGAATTATTTTTTTTAAAACCTGAAGTTGTCAAATAATATCAACTACGGCATCAGCAATCTTTTGCTGTTTATCCTGAATCCGATTTTTGAAAAGAAATATTTAGAACATTCAACTTGTTCTGCAAACAATCCGAATAACTCAAAGATTGTCAATCATTCTTTCAATGATAAAAAAAATAATTTGTAGCATATATTATTTCGTATCAAGAACCCTCAACTAAATTGATTATTTTTACAATAATTTAAGAAAAAACTCTTTTTTTCTACCTCATCTAGGCTATTCTCAGTTACTTCATAGAATCATCTAAAATGTTGCAAGTATCAAAAACGAGAAATAATGGGCAAAATGAATCACTGCCCTGCAATTAATTACAAAATATTTTCATAATATTCTACCACGCAACCTGAATGGTAGAGAAAACCTTAGTGTGTTGAAAAAAAATCTTATCATATTCAGCGATTCTATTCTCAGATATAATTTCCACAGATTCGTTAAAAAAAATTATAACTTATCGAAGACGTCCAATATGCCGTAAATCCTGAAACGATATTTCATGTTCTATTGCTGAAATTTTCAAGAAATCAATCTTTGGTTGGGAAAATATTTGAAAAAAATCATAATGTTCAACAAAAGAAAGTAAAATATTAGTCCCAGTACTTCAATTTTTTCATCAAGAATTGCAAACGAACACAGAATATTTGAATAATTTCATCTCTCACAACATGCAGCAACCACGTGCAGGCATGTAGGAGGATGAACTCATGTTGCTTTTGCTGCTGCTGTACATCGTTATTTTTTGTTTCTGCTTTCCTCGTCCACGTTTTATAAGCGAAGAAGGTTTGCGCATGGTTTAGAAATTAAAAAAGTATGCTATGAAACATTTTTAAGAATTGTAGACAGGGTACCATCAAATTGCTTAGTTTATTACGATTGTTTTGATGTATAATACTTTGCATAATTCTAAATATGAAATAGAGTAATTCTGGGTGCAACAGAATTATATTCTCAAGCGCACCCATACATACATACGTATACCGCAGATCAAATGTGATCAATGCTGTTCATTTGTCCAAAGGTTAGGGTGGATCTTCGCATTTAGCCATACGCATTGTGCTTGTGGAGTGTATTTGTTGCTCAAAAATGCCAAAAAAGCAGCAAGTCTTTATCCTAACTGCAGAGGATGAGAAAAAAACACGGACAGCAGAACAAAGAGAACCGAAGCGACAATCTTTATATAGTAACTAAAATATCTTTTATTTCACTTCTCACCTCGTTTTGAAATGGATACATATCCAAAGACATTTTTCAATAATAGGACATTGTTTATCTCAATATTTGTACATTTGACCGATGTGATATGACAAACCTTGCCTCCCCCCAAACATCACATTTGAGTTGTGTTTCTTTTTGATTACTTTACGAGCCAGACGAGCTTTGATCAAATTATAATTTTACTTACTTTGCTTATGCAAAGATATTATTCCAAATATATTATTATGCATCTCAAGATAAAATAGAATACCGCCAACCCCGTGAAACAAGCACTAGTTCTTGAAGCCACCGTTTGTTGGTGTGGCGCTAGTGCTGTTCTTGAAGTTTAAAGCTCCGTTCATATTGTACCGTACATTTCGCGCGGGTATTTAATTATGTATCGCAAAATGATTTTCGATCGTAAAAATTTAAATTTCAATAACTTAAGTTATATTGTTCTGTTTTCGTCATTTATCCAGCATTTTACGTGCGGTAATAGTTGCCACAATATAATTATCATCAAAATTAGCCGAAATTATCACCGAAAAAAAACAATAAATTAATTTCGACAGCCGCCACAATTTAACATGTTCTGGTAAGTGCAATCTATTTGACGTTTGTCTTGTGTTGTTTGTCATCGCATTATTGGCAAATAAAGGTTGCATGAAGAACAAGTAGTCTAAGGATAATATTTCCGTTTTAAATCAAATAAGTAATTTGAAATTACTTCTAGACATTCTACTAAAATAGCTTACAATAAGCGGCCATTAGCGCTCGTACGATGCTGTAGATCACCACATTAACTGGGTTAAGCAAATTTTGGAAATTAAATAAGTATTTTGTAATTCTGTCAATTATCATTCGATTTTGACAACTTAGGGATGTCTGAACCGGAAATTTGAGATTGTTTCACAGTATGTTTACAGGGCCGGCTAAGGTCATTCGAGAAATAAGTTTATCAGAATCCGAATGAAAACAAACATCAAGGTTCGTCTCATTTGCCGAAAAATTAGGGTAACCAACTTGATTTGGACCCCTACATATTCTGGACCCTCCTGTTGACATTTTATTGATATCTGAACTAAATTCAATGCCGCTGCTAAATCCCGCATGGTCTTTATGCAAATAAGATTGCTGCGAATGTGTTTGACTAGTTTCCTGTTCGAAAATAATGATATTTGGATGAAATGTTAATGAAATCAATTTTTTCAAGAAGGCAAGCGTTACAGTGCGTTACGCTTCAAAGCATTCATCATTGAATAACTCAGAACGAACACAATCAGTTCATGTTGAAATTGCAAATTTAAATCGCTGCAATCTTCTCATTGATGCATGTCAATCGAAAGATAAGACTTTGCTTGAGCTCAAATGACCTGTGCAAATTGAAAATTCATTTTTGAACAGACTAAAAGGGGGGTGTCCAAAATGTGTACATTTGGGCGTCCAAAAGATGTTGCACTTTCCAAAACGAAGAATATTTTCATTTCAGATAGTTAAAAATCTCAGCGATTTATAAACATCCGATGCCCATTTCAAACTTCCTTTTCATAAACAAGACTTTCATCTATGAAATTATGTGATTTTAGCTTGTATCACACGTCTCATTTGAAAGATATATGCTGATATTGGGCAGCACTCCCTCTAGGAGTCCAAAATGCAACATTTACCCTAAACTTGAAAGTGCCAGTTCGAAGATTTAAAAAAATGCCCAGTCTTAAAAAAGGCTGGTGCACCTCCCAAAACCATTAAAACGTAAATCTATCAAAAGTAATCTTGCTCTGCAAGCAGGGTTAATCGATAATTATTGAACTGCTTCTATGAGATATGAGACAGCACACCTACTTTTCAGTTGACGAACTCAATTCATCTATTTGATCTTGACGCATTAACTCTTTGGTTACAAACTTGAGCTCACTATAATGTGGGCGTCGAAACTAAGATAAATTAATCTACTTAATCATTGTACGTGTCTTCGACAGGTGTTTTATGAAACACTATTGGAACCCTTTTTCTTTACATTTGATCTGATCCAACTGGAAGTGGATGTCGCATTGTGGATAAAATTTTGCTTTAAACTGGACCATTTGTGTGTTGACAGAATAATAGTTTTTTGAAGCATAATGGACTTAGCGTAAAAGTCAGGAGATTAAAAATAATAACTATCGAGCTGCCAATGATCATGCACCGGAAAAAAGTTCTTTTAGCTGCCGAGAAACCTGTCGATTATGAGTTAATCTTAAGAATCCTAAGTAACCTAAGAATTAAATCAGATTAGTAGTGATTCAAATTGTTCTGCTGCATTTAATTTTAATATGAATCTGAAACATGCATTCTCCCAGCAGCTGCCTCAGATTAATTTAAGTTCAGATTCAAAAGCTCAAAACTGTTGCACAGCTTTGTTTTATTTTCTGCAGATTGAATCACGAGATTCAAATTTTCACGGAACCGCGAAACAACTCACTTTACGGTTCCTTTCACTCAAATCCGCCCTTGCGTGGAAGAAGCCAAAAATAAGTAAAATGCGAAAAAATCCGGTGAGTACTTTGCCTTCACTCCCGTGTTGAATTTTCACCCACTATGAAGTTTCACCAACTCAAATTTATGTTATTATCACTCACTCGAGACTATGGTGAAAACAACTCAAATTTGGCTTCTTCCACGGAACAGCATACGTTGGGTCGATGCAGCTCTCTTTGTTTATAATATCATTCATGAGAGAGAGTGAGAAAACTACCTAATATTGAGTTAAAAATTTGAACTTCGTACTCAAAGTTGAGTTCTTTTAACTTTTTTTTTTAGGTTCTTTATTTTTTCTGTGTTGTATGTTTTGGCGATTGAACGCGTTATTTTAACTACGGAATTTGGATCAATGCACTTTGCAATTACGCAGCATTTCTGAGCAGCAAAAAAAAAATTATTTATTTATTTAAACAAAATTTAAACATGAACAGAAAACTGCTGGAGATACCAGCGTTTTTTTTATTTTGCTTCAGATTCCAACGAGAATAGTGTTCTTAAATTTGGAGGAAAAATAAATCACTGCTGTTCAATCAGTTAATTGGTTTGCAG
The DNA here is from genome assembly GCF_024139115.2 of Armigeres subalbatus. Classification (NCBI taxonomy): domain Eukaryota; kingdom Metazoa; phylum Arthropoda; class Insecta; order Diptera; family Culicidae; genus Armigeres; species Armigeres subalbatus. The sequence continues at coordinate 95,290,822 of NC_085139.1, read as the reverse complement.
TCTTATTTTTTCTACTTGCCAAAAATTGGGTTTTTAACAGCACGATGCATTAGAAATTAAAGGCCCACTTTTTATCACAATGCCAAATATTTGTCAAATTCCTTCAGACATCTATCAAACCGTTAAGATATCGACATGGGTATCAGGCAGACTTGACCATTTTTTTTATTAATAATAATTTGGTATTTGTTATTGTGACAAATACAATGCTGATAACTTTTGCGCTATAACGAAACATGTGTATCTGAAATTAACGAATCAGCTATAGAGATAACTGCAATACATTTATGAAACATATTTTAGATGGTGCGCTTTAAAAAAAACTGTTTCTTAATTTTTTATTCGAATTAATTTTTTCCTCGAGCGATATTGTCGCATGCGTCACTGTGTTCCGTGCTTAAAGCCACAGCTTGACAGCTAGCACCAAGTTTAGCACCAAGTTTTCGGCTTCAATCATATTGTATGCAGATGACAGCCGTTTCAGGGGGCTGAATACCGCGGCTTCCTGCTGGTTGCTTCTCAGGTAATCGCAACGGTCACTAAACACAACAGAGTCTATGAAAATCTCACCCACCGTATGCACTTGCCATGATAAACACTCTCCATGTACTCAGTGACTCCAGTTGCCTCTCACTAATACAATCGAACACTGTTGTCATTTCACGAAAAGCACGTGGTTTTGTTTTGAGCGGGAAATTTCTGCCTATCTTTTAACACGGCGGCTATCTTGACGTTTACCTTCGCAGTGAAGCCTGCGAGTGTAAGACCGCCGCAGCATTCTAGAAAAAGATAAGCGCGACAATATCATTTGAACATTTGATGATAGCCAGCGCAGTTTGGGTTTGTGCACGTTGCGAAGGTGTTGCTACAGCAAAAGTTATGAAAACATGTTTCTCCTAGATGCACATCGAACTTTGTTTACTGAGTGGATATATAACTGAGATCAATATCCCATGATTTCATAAATATATTTGCTAAGAAGATCAAATGATGGGATGGTTTGCAATGCCTGCGAATGGCATTCGTAAAATGGTGTTCGGCCAACTAAATCTAATCGGAACAAAGATTGTTTTATCAATTTCGAGAAAATTATTTCTGTTCTAAAATATTTTATATTTCTTCGGAATTCAGCCGTAAGCAACAACTAATTACACTATACTGTGGATGAGTCCTAGAATTCATCATGTTCATTTTGATAGTTCATGCATTTCCACTTTACAAAGATGGCTACTTTTATGATCTAAATGAGACAATATTAGTTTTACTAAAAAAAGTCATTTTCTAAAGTTTGCCTGAGTACTTTGGAAAATTTATGTCACCAAATTGTTCGTTTGGAAAATAGCTATCGATGGATGTGCTTCGATATTCGAAATATGGCCCTGTATGATCTCTAGGTCCTGTATAAGAAAGCCATGTGTTGAACTTTTATATTTTTTTTCACGGTAAAAAGTCATTTTACCAAAAACTATAAGTTTTTTCAGTATCACTTCTTCACAAAAAATGATAATTACTTAATTTTGAAGGGACAAGTGTTTTTGGAATCCCGAAAATCTTGTTCAAATATGACATAATAATGATTTAATTTGATCAGGCGCGCCACGGATGCGCCACTGACTTGGGCCTTAATAACTGTGGAAGTGCTTAATGAACACTAAGCTGCGAGGCGGCTCTGTCCCAGTGTGGGGATGTAATGCCAATAAGAAGAAGAATTTTTGGCGCATCTAAAAGGAACAAAGGGCAACGTGAAGCTGATAACGGGGATGAGAGTATTTCGCAACGCCCTACAAAGCATCTCTGCAGTACCGGTGCTTGTAATCCCCAATTCAACATTATTGCTACAAAACAAGAAGCTGACCAAGGATGTTAACGATCATTCAGTAATTTGCGTTCGATCATTTAGTAGTTTGTTAATAACACATTCCAGAAGCTGAATTTCAAAACATGTTGTAACGTAAACTAAATGATTGGAATTTTGTTATCATTTAGTCTAAGTTACTGAAACTACAGTTATAACTCCGTTACTAGTGAAATTCAAACAACGAACCATTAGGCAGAGTTGTAGAAAAACCTTCGCACTAGAAGTCCACCATACAACATATTTTGAAATTCAGTTTCTGGAATAAGTTATTGACAAACTACTAAATGATCGAACACAAATTACTGAATGATCGTTAACATCCTTGAGCTGACACCAAATTTTGACTATACCTATCGAATATCCATCCGGACGTAAGCGAGAAAACGGTAACGAGTATGGTGAATTCTAACCTGGGAACCGGTGATGATGATCGTTCGAAGTCAGAATAGCATCGGAGTTGAAATCCAAAGTCATGTGCTTGGATACATATAATTTCTAGTGGACAAGTTTTTCTTAAGGTCATTCCTGACGGAATCCAAGTTCCAAAGAGCTCGCGTTTTCGGGGGCACACGACTCGATACGGAGGCGGCGTACAACTGTCATTTTTGTTGATTTAACTTTGCTGCGTCGCAGCATGCGTGAAATAATAAAAATGACAGTTGTGCGTCGCAGCAAAGCTAAATCAACAAAAATGACAGTTGTGCGTCGCAGCAAAGCTAAATCAACAAAAATGACAGTTGTGCGCTGCCTCTGAATCGAGTGGTGTGCCCCGAATACGCGAGCACTTTGGAACTTGGATTCCGTCAGGAATGACCTTAAGAAAAACTTGTCCACATGTTTTGCAACTACTAGCGGTGATCTAATCAATGTGGAGTTTGATCCTAGGAAGCATTGCGAGCGGGCGCGAAAGAAAAATTCTTGTGTCAAAATTTCACGTTTACTAATCATCCGCGGAATAATACGATAATACTATTCGGCTGGTTTTCCCATTTTCACGAACCTATGAGTATTTTGAGGATCCAAGGACTTTGAAGTGCTGTGGATAACTACCCTGCCATGCAAACGACGATGACGTCGCCGTACGAAGGAGCAGCGAGCAATCGAGTGACGACAAGTTGATTACCAAACTGCCAAACTATTGGGATTTTTTTGCATACGGCATTCTGAAGTGTCGGTGAAGTGTCCTGCGTCCGCGAGTTGGGGTTTCATGATTGTGTGGTGTGTAAATATCCTTCTGGCCGTGGTGCTGAGTTCGACTTTTACCATTTCCCTGGCCAAGCTGGTGCTGTACGTGTGGAGTGAGTTGTTCCTAGAAAATTCGGCCGATTACGAGATCCTCACGTTTTCAATGGAAGCAAAGGAGGATAGAAAATGCAAAACTCTGGACAAACTAAGTTGGTGAGCATGTTCCAGTTATTTCTCTTAGTGCTTTAGAATACTATGTTCATGACATTTAACACTAAATACGCACAGGGCATCGTTTGCTGCTATTGCCGCGGATATTGTGGGAGTCCCAGGTATCCGGTTCACGCTTTGGTTTGCAACGGTGGCTCTTCTCGACCTTCTACTCCCTGAGTAGTTAGTACGAATAAGGGCGTCCTTGTAAAGTTTTGCTGTACCTGTTATGAATTTCTAGTACATCCCATTCCCCACACTCCCTGAAGAAACATTTCTTGCTTCAGAAGTGAATCCTTTTTGTGGTACTAGTATTCGTAACAAAAAGGGCACCATTACGGAGCATGAGATTTGATCAAATTATTCGTAGTACTACTTGATCACCACCCCCAGCTGGGTGAGGGATAGAGGATGACGCACACACACACACACTAGCGGTGATCTAATCAATGTTATTCAGTTGAGGTATTTAACGTCAGTTCAACGTCGAAGCTCAATCTTTCAATTGAAAGAAGACGGTGTTTACAGAGTCAATTTATATATTGCATAATAGATCAATCTTCGTTGCAGTAATGAAAAGGATGAACATACGCATAAATATTATCACTTTAAAGTAACGGAGTAATCCAAGAGCTCTCTTTTTTCTTCCTTTGCTGATGTAGTAATCATTATCAGTAGTATTGGGAAAAGTTAAATTGCCAAATCTAATGCAAGAGCCCGAGTTAAATTCCACCGGATTCATGGCTCACAGAATCGAATTGCCGATTTGCATCAATGTAGGAGTTGTGCTAATGATGCACACTACTCATGATCTAATTGCGACATCATAAGCTAAACAAAATAGACTTTTCCAATTATTATGATTTAAGAGAAACTGACTTCACAAGACTTCACTGAGAAATCACAAATCCGAATATTCTAAATTATATTAAATATATGAATAAAAAAAAGTCTGAACAAAATCGGCAGACAGGCGCGCGCTCACTCCGGTCCACATTGTTGGTCTGCCGATTTCATTCGGCCTTTTGTGATTCGGCTTTATGTGATTTCGGCCTTTTGTGCATTCGGCATTTTTTGCTTTCGGCCTTTTGTAATTCGGCCATTCGTGTTTCGGTCTTTTGTGATTCGGCCTCTCGTAGTAGACCCCTTTGACCCCCTGAAGGTTACTCAAGATTTAATTCCGAAAGCCAGAAAACTCGACAACAGATAGCACAATTGGCGAAATCCGTTGTTTCTTCGCATGGATCGAACCACCTGAGCTAGATGTAGAAAAAATTTCGTCATTAGGCCCGATGCCCACGTAGCGTCTTTTCGACGCAGAGCGGTAAAATGACGCAGGTGGGCATCGAGAAAAGGCGGCAACGCAGCGTCGCCGCGCCGATACACACCTACGTTTTTTCAACGCCACGGGCATGCAGCGTTGAAAAAACGCTACGTGGGCATCGGCCCTTAATCAGATCGAACTGATTGCTTAGTTCGATAGGAGAAGACATAATATCAACGTTAGAATTAGAAGGAATATCTGAAGGCTCCAGCTTCCTCCTATTTTTTCCGCGCTTGGGCAGGGCGGTCTTGAAACCTTGTTTCTTTGAAGGCAGTGGAGAATTCAGAGATTCGCCATCTCGAAGATATTTGTTCTCCCTCCCAAATCATTTCAATCGCTTGATAAATTTGTTCGTTCAGCCAGCCAACTTTAAGAACCTCGGACGGGATTCCGTTCTTCCCAGCGGCCTCATCGTTCTTTACTGCCGCTAACCGCAAGTCGAGCACATCTGTATATGGAGGCCCATATACAGATGTGCTCGACTTGCGGTTAGCGGCAGTTTAGCTCTCGAACAGTTTTTATCACTTCGTCTAGCGTTGGTGGCTCCACTGCATGTCCATTATCCTCAATGCTGATTCTGTTTGTGCCCTCTCTTTCCGATTGTCCATTCAACAATAACTCAAAGTGTTCCTTCCACCTAGCAGCCATCCCTGCTCGGTTGGTCAACAGATTTCCGGAGTTTTGTAGAACTTCCGTGCGTCGTATCTGGCAAAGCTTCCTTCTGCCTTCCCCCGTTTCGCCCTTAATAGGGGCAGCAGGGACTATGTACAAGGGCTTGACGAGCCCTCCCCATGGCCACTGCGAGTTGAGGGGCCTGCCTAGGTGGTGGTGGGGTTCCACACAGAAGCATATCGAAAAATATGTCAGCACCTAGGAGCATGTTCACTTTATCGGGAACATTGAATGAAGGATCTGCTAGTTGCATGCGGTTTGGGAGGGCTAGAGAAGAACCCTACTAGTTGGCAGCATTCCGGTAATTTGGGAACAACGAGAAGCTCCAAGCATACGTTAATAAGCGATTCCACCTTGGTGTGAATCTTCTAACGAGCCTTGGTCGGTGTATCGTTGAAGCAGTTGATGTTTATGTTTGCCGACTCCTTCTTTAGGTCCAGAAGAGTCGCAAATTGCTCCGTCACAAAACTAATATGCGACCCAGAATCGAGTAGTACCCGACAGGGATACTGTTGGCCGCCCTTTTCGGACACGAGTACAACATCAGTAGAGAGTATTATCTGTCTTCCAGCGTTCTTCGATTGAGCGCAGAAGGTTGACTGGTGCTCCACTTTGGTTACTCCAGATGAATCATTCCTGCTCTGTTGTTCAGGAATCTTCTGTGACTCCTTCTTCGTTACGGACGTTGGCGAGGCTTGTTTCTTCACACCATCACACATCACCATGTGATCCTTTCAGAGACAATTGAAGCACCCTCCAATGCGACGCAACACGTTGTATTTGTCTGACAAACTTGCATTTTTGAACGTTTCACATCTCCACAATTCATGATCACTCGAGCAATGCGGACATTTGTCGGAGGTAGTGACCAGGGTAGTTGTCTTTCCCTTGATCTCTAGTGCACTGCGTCCAAACTTTTGGCCTTTAACAACTTGTTTCACGACAGGTTGAATCTTCTCCAACACTCTACATCTTTCTCGCAGAAATTCGAGGGTATCGTCGTAGCCAGGTAAATCATCAACAGAATTCTTCCGGAAATTTCTTTAGAAAATCCTCAAAAATTTTGTTTTGAAATAACCTTAGCTACTCCTCTGGAAATTTCGTTAGAAGTTAGAATATCTTTCTTTCAGAAATTCCCTCGAAAATTATTTCTGGAATTCCTACGTCAATTCCTTCGAAAAAAAATTTTCCATGCAGATTCAACGAAGTTCAAGGTATTTCCGAATAAATTCCTAAAAGAATTTCAGAGAGAATCAGTTCAAAAATTCCATCAGGGATCCCTTCGAATATGCCTTCAAAGTTTTTATCAGGAATCGGTTTAGGATTTTATTTTATAATCCATCGTACATTAATTTGGTAAATCTTTCAGTAATTCCTTTAGGAACTCCTTCGGATTTTTGAAAACAATTCCTTCCTTTAAGAAATTCTTTGGACATTGACTGTATCGAAAATAAGTTATCCACATTACATTCAAAGTTAATTGCCTATATGCCGGGTATTAAGCCACCCGGAGTGAAAATTAATTACCATGTCTGAAACTCGATTATGCATATGTACAACATGTGATAGATTTAGTTCGGAAAAGGTATTGAAGGGTAACCGCCCCTTCGGTGAGCTTTGGTCCCACGACCCCAGTTCGCATGACAGGTGCTTTCCCTACTAAGCTACGAAGGACCTCCGTCGTCCACCGCAGCTTAGCGGGTACTGATGAAACCAAATTCCCAGCACCAGGTACCAGCCGATCTCTCGCAATAAATTTACAGAACTAACTCTCTCATATGTATTTTTGTACACATGCCAACCAAGTAGGATGAGTATTTAGTATTGTCCGGCTTCTACACACTTGCTTCATCAGCAACGGCGCTCAATGAAGTAGGGTTGTGTGAGGTTATGCCAGTTTGGTCGTCAGATCCCGACCCGACCACACAAGCGAAGAGAGATCGCCACTCGAGTTCAGTACATTCAAAGTTAATTGCCTATATGCCGGGTATTAAGCCACCCGGAGTGGAAATTAATTACTATGTCTGAAACTTGATTATGCATATGTACAACATGTGATAGATTTAGTTCGGAAAAGGTATAGGGAAAGCACCTGTCATGCGAACTGGGGTCGTGGGATCAAAGCCCACCGAAGGGGCGAGCTAAATCTATCACATGTTGTACATATGCATAATCAAGTTTCAGACATAGTAATTATCCACATTATTTAATTCGAATAAAATTGATAAATTTTAAAACCTCATTAACCGATTCAATACGTATGGGTCATATATGACCCAAGACGAAAATCAGCTGTCAAAAATCAGTTTTAAGAGATAGAGCCTTGCTTTCTTCAGCAAAAATGTTCAAAATTATCTGGTCCATCCAGGAAAAATATTGCACAGGTCAGGTTACGGGCCATACGATGATCTAGAGTATTCAAACTATCTTTGAGTTGTAATTTTGATGTTCTTAGGAATATACTTTACCATATTCTTGTTGAATAATTATAATTGAAACGCCTAACGATGAAATCCTGCGCCTTCCCAGTGGTATAACAGATCTTTAACAATATCTACGATACTCCAAACCATCCTTGAATTCAGATCTTAATATTCAAATCGATCAACATGAAGATCTGCGATGTTAGTTACATGAGTTAGTTACACCATTACAGACAAACTACAAAATTCGCTCGACATCTACGACACTCCAAACTCTCCTTGAGTACAGATCTTAATATTCAAATCGATCAACATGGAGATCTCCGGTGTCTCAACTATTGTTATGAGTTGGAATAGCACCACAGGACTTCATTACACCATTACATACCAGTTGGCAACTACTTGTCGTGCGCGATAGTCGGCTGCTTGGCATAACGGCTGCAAAAAGAGCATCATTTCCGACACACATTCCGATATCAGTGTGTGAAGTATTCTATCCCTATATATGTCGATGGCCCCACTACCACAGTAAGGCTGCATGACCTACTACCATGTATGTCTGACACAACCATCACCCAACACATGGAGCAATATGGAAAAGGAGCAATATGATCTCCATACAAAATGAAGTGTAGAAGACCTTTTTTCCTGGGGTACCAAACGGTGTCAGAATGAAACGGATGAGGATGGAGGTGCAAATACCGTCGCGTGATAGATAACGAATCTACACTTGTAACTTTCCGAAGCCCAAACTAACAAGTGACAACGAGCGAAGGAACTCAGCAAGAGAAACGAACAGTTTCATACAACGCCGAACAACAGAGTAAAGAGATGGACTAAAATCACAACGATACAGATACAGACAATAAGAACGACGACGACGCACACATCGACCCACAATGCGGGACCACGGCAAAGAGACGGTTGTCGACTGGAACAAGTGAACGAGGCTAGATGCGAACAAGATCGGAAGAGATCGTGTAGTGATGAGGGCTGCGTGGAAGAACTGCACTACAGCGGAGAAAATCTTCCCGAATCAGGATGGAAAGAATATAACACAAGATCGAAGAAAAAATTAAATGTATTGAAGCTCAGCAGGGATACTTTTTGATTCGGCATGAATGCACTCCAGCGGTGTGAAATGCCGTTAATAAAAACAAACAAACACACCATTACAGACAAACCACAAAATTCGTTTGACATCTACGACACTCCAAACTATCCTTGAGTACAGATCTTAATATTCAAATCGATCAACATGAAGACCTTCGATGTCCTTATTAGTTTTATGAGTTGGAATAGCTCAAAGATATCTCGTAACACCATTATAGACACACTACAGAATTCGATCAATATCTACGACACTCCAAACTATACTTGAGTACAGATCTCAATGTTCAAATCGATCAACATGAAGATCTCCGGTGTCTCAACTATTTTTATGAGTTGGAATAGCACCACGGGACTTCATTACACCATTACAGACAAACTACAGAATTCGTTCGACATCTACGACACTCCAAACTATCCTTGAGTACAGATCTTAATATTCAAATCGATCAACATGGAGATCTTCGATGTCCTCACTAGTTTTATGAGTTGGAATAGCTCCAAGGTACCTCGTAACAGAATTACAAATGCACCACAGAATTTGTTCAATATCTATGACACTCCGAACTGTCCTTGAGTACAGATCTTAATATTCAAAACGATATTCAAAACTATCAACAAGATCTTCGATGTCTCAACTATTTTTATGAGTTGGAATTGCTCCACGGGACTTCGTTACACCATTATAGACACATTACAGAATTCGTTGAACTTCTACGACACTCCAAACTGTATTTGAGCTCAGATCCTAATATTCAAATCGATTAATAAGAAGATCTTTGATGTTCCCACTATTTTTATGAGTTGGAATAGCTCCAAGGTACCTCGTATTACAATAACAGACATACTACATACTTCGCTCGACATCTACGACTCTCCAAACTATCCTTGAGTACAGATCTCATTATTTAGATCGATCAACATGAAGATCTTTGATGTCCTCATTAGTTTTATGAGTTGGAATAGCTCCACGGTACTTCGTAATACCATTACAGACACACCACAGAATTCGTTAAATATCTACGACACTACAAACTGTTCTTGAGTACAGATCCTAATATTCAAATCGATGAACACGAAGATCTTCGATGTCTCAACTATTTTTATGAGTTGGAATAGCTTCAAGATACCTCGTAACACCATTTTAGACACATAACAGAATTCGTTGAATTTCTACGACATTCCATACTGTTTTTGAGCTCAGATCCTAATATTCAAATGGATCAACAAGAAGATCTTTGATGTCCCCACTATTTTTATGAGTTGGAATAGCTCCACGGTACCTTGTAACACAATCACAGACATACTACATACTTGGCTAGCCATCTACGACTCTCCTAACTATCATTGAGTACAGATCTTAATATTTAAATCGATCAACATGAAGATCTTCGATGTCTCAACTATTTTTATGAGTTAAGTTTATGTATGGTATCGTAGATATTCTGGAAATCTTATGATTTGTATATACCGGTTTAATGATGTCCCATAGGGCTCAAACTAACATACAAACTCAAGAATCTATGGATTACTCTGTTGATCTTGTAGATCTCCAATACTTGAACTTAATAATGCTTTGGAGTACCGTAGATATTCTGGGAATATCATAATTTTCATATGCTGGTGTAATGATGTCTTATGGGGTTTTTGCAACTTATACAGCTTCAACTAACACACAAGCTCAGGACCGTATGAATCCCTCTATTGGTGTTGTAGACCTTCAATATCTGAACTCAAGAATGATTTGGAGTACCATAGCTATTCTGGGAAAGGTGTTTTTTTTTTTAAATACTGATGTAATGATGTCCCATGGGATTTCTACAGCTAACACACAAGCTCAGTAACCTATCAAGCACTCTGTTGGTCTTGAAGACCTTCAAGATCTGAACTCAAGAATTGTTTGGAGTACCGTAAATATTCTGGGAACGATGTATTTTGTATATACTGGTGTAATGATGTCCCATGAGGTTTCTCCAACTAACACACAAGCTCGGGAACCTATGAATTACTCTGTTGATCTTGTAGACCTCCAAGATCTGAACTCAAGAATAGTTTGGAGTACCGTTGATGTTCTGGTAACACTGCGGTTTGATAAAAATAGTTCAATTATGTCTCAAGTACCATTTCCAACTTCATATTAGGATTGAGGCCCCGTAAAACGCTTTGTTGTTTATGTAGATCATCAAGATCTGAACTCAAGGAAAGTTTGGAAGCCCTAAAAGATCTCAAAAAACGAACAGTGGGTAATGTCTGTGACATAACCGCTAAGTGGACGTAGGACTTGACTTGACCATGCCCTCAAGATACATAATATGTCCAAATTTCTCACATCAACTATTTTGGATAAATGATCGGCGTTGCATACCATTCCTTGGCAAAATCTTCTCATCAAACCGACACAGAAATCAAATCTACCTCGAACAAAAATCATCAAAAAAAATCAGGAAGTATCTGTCCGGTCACGAAATATTAGCCTCGACAGTGGCAACCTTCCCACTGAAGGACTGCCTGAAATAAACCACAAGTTGGCTCAGCAGGGGATGTAGACTGTATCTCAGCCCTTCCACTGAAGGGCCTTCTAATCCGTGTGATAGCGACTGAAGGAGAACATTATTTTTAACTCTTATAGCCTTGAAAAAGGCTGTTTGCTTCGGCTAAGTGCAAAAAGTAAGAAAACGAGCTTTTCAAATAACCGCGAATTTCTAGTGATGGTATAAAAAAGACTGAATGCTCTGCGAGCGAATGCACTTTTCTTTTATACCTTATTTTGAATCTTCTCTGCTTCCCAATTGGTGGGCCAATCAGCCAGTGTCTTGTATCCCGCTTCTTTGTCAGCCAAAGCGTCATCATCATCAACGCGTTCGAGAAGGGCTTCTTCTTTTTTACGCTTGTTGCTTGCTGCTGGCGTCTATTTCCTAACGGGACTTTTCGCTAGATACAGGCCAATAAGCCGGGCAAGCGAGCTTAGAATTGCAGTTCAGGTGGGAAGTACGTGTTCTTTACTGAGACAACATTGTTAGTAGTAGAAGGAAGAAAACACCCAGACATGGGATTTCGGGTGATAAGATTTAGAATTCATAACATGGGACGATCATTCAGTCACGTTCGTTTTGTGTGCGGTCAGTATCAAACAATATTTTTCTACATATTTTTTTTATCAATGCCAATATTGCATTGATCAATGCATTTATATTTAACGTGTATTTGCTTAGAATTTAGTTTTGGGTCGCGCGGATTTGACGCAGAATGGATTTTCATGTCGCGCGGAAATGGCGTTGATTTGATTTTAGTCGGCGCGGAAAATATTTCAGGATCTCCGTAACAACCCTGCAATTTCTATCCCGAAGGGAATTGAAAGCTTTGATATTGATCTCTATATTTGGCTCTCTGAAGAACCGTTTGTTTTGTGGACATACATGCTGCATCATGTGGCTTTTCTTCAGCCTGTCTCGGCTCATCACCGATGCCGGCCGGCCTCGGCTCGACTCTGCTGCTGCTGCCGGTATCTGCTCAGCATTGCTGCTTTGTCGGGTATGTAGGGTGGATTGCTGCTGTACTGGCTAGGTTTCGGCTGATGATGGTGGTTTCGATGTCTTTAGGTGTGAGTGCTGTTCAATCGATGATGCGGTTGCTTCGCTTGTCCCGGTCAGAATGAAAGGAAAAAATCGCGTTGCGCTATTTTATGGCTTCTCGGCAGACCCAGCGGCTGCTCATTCGCTGGTGTCTGCACCAATCAGAACGTGGTAATGGAATGATGCAAAAATTATGCGGTACCCATATTTATAGGTTCCCTTGATCTCAACGTTTTTCAATGAAAACAGTTTCATGCCAATTGAAACAAGTTTTTCGGGTCTTATCAAGCATAGACATGAAAGACATACTTAAAATCTGTTGATTGAGGGGCTTACCGCAGAAATTCGTCAACTGAGACGAACGCTATTAACGTTTAAAATCTTTCAACACAGCGTAACGCGGTCGATTTGAATATTTTGAAATGACACCCGGTATAGTAAAGAGAGACGTAAGTCCTACGTCAAAAAATATTTCCCCCCCCTTTTTTCACTTGTCATAAAACGAGTTTGTACAATCCCATTGAAATTCCACCCATTGAAATTCCACCATTGAACTTCCACCACTTAATTGAATATCTTGACAGATACGTATTTCGACCTCAACAGTAAGGCCGTCTTCAGTGTCTCGTACTTGACTCGACTTTTTATTTCCCCCCATATTTCAACTTGGTTGAATCGGTTAAACATTTTCCAAGCCTTATTCTCATAGTAACAAATCGGCATAAAATTGTTTCAATCATTATTTACTTATTATTTTCCCAATAAAATTGTTTCGTTTTATAAAATTGATTACTTTCTGGTCCAAATTCCGGTCACTTGATTTTGATTCTCCTCCTTTTTCCGACAGGTTAGCAAACGTGTAGTATTCCCCAAGTTTGTTGTCAATGATTTTCTACCTTTGCGGGGTGGATAGCGAAACCCTTGGTCAAATTATCCATCTCGATGCCCATCTTACAGAGCCATGTGTCCAAAACTAATACAGTAATATCCCGATTTTATCACCCCCCTGGTGAATTTTGGGGTGATAAAACAGGGTATGTGACAAAATTGGAAAAAAAATATTTTCATTTTTTTTAATTCATTCCACAAATATGAATCATTTTATGCCTTGGAAAGGCCAAATGCGTGAACGGTACCCGTTATTTCTTGTCGAAATTGCTTACAGAATATTTCCCAGGTACTCAGAAGTCGTTCGTAATAAACTACAGGCGGTGAAAGTTAGTTCATGAAAATCAATGTTGTTTTTGGTATTATTTACGAAAATAAAAAGAATGACAAATTTTTTTGGGGTGACAAAATCGGGTCGAAAACGTGACAAAATCGGGACGTGATAAAATCGGGTCGAAAACGTGATAAAATCGGGGGTAGACAAAATCGGGGGTAGACAAAATCGGGGAGTGACAAAATCGGGTCAGTACTGTATCACTTTCAATTTGCGATACATCGGAAACAACAAATTTTCAACGAAATAATTCTGATTTGAAGCTTAGCATATGATGTAATGCAGGATAAAGCAAATCAATATCTTCATGAGCTTTTGAGTAGTAACACTTTGAAAGTGGATAACTTATTTTCAATACATTCCTTATGTAAGGAATAACCGAATGGATTTTTAAATGAATTTTGGAATGAGTTTCCAAGGTAATTCCTGGAAGAATTTTAGGATTAGGATTTTCTTAAGAAATATATGAAAGAGTTCCTGAAGTCGTTTTCCACTGAATTCCTGAAAGAAAATCTGAAATATTTTAAAGTATTTCGTAAGGAAATTGAGGAGAAATACGTAGAAGAGAAACTCCGAGTGAATTACTGAAGGAATTTCTGGAGTATTTTGGTCGCTTAAGATTTTTCTAAATTAATATCTTTAGGTGAATTTCATGGAGGAATTCCCGAAAGAAATTCCTGGAAGAAGTTCAACAACAATTTCTGCAGGATTTCTGAAAGCATTTCAAGATTTTTTGGAAAAACAAACAGAGATGAACCTGCAGGAGTTTTCATAGAATTCCTTCGGGAATTCTTGCCGGAATTACTCCGAAAACTCATCCACAAATTTATTAAATTGGCAAAAAATCAATTATGAAATAATTTTGGCGAAATTTTGGTGTAAAAAGCACAGAGAAACAGACTTCTCACTTAGAGCCAAATGCAATCAAAATCATTGCCACAAAACGCATTGTGTGTGGATTAGCGGCAATCAGATGGCGACAGTTTGAAAACGTTGATCACAAGCAAATCTGATGTTAGCGACATCGACCGCCTACAAAAAAATAAATTCATCGTTAAAGAGGTGAACGATGGAACATGTGTTGAGTGGGACGTCTGTTTCTCTGTGGAAAAAGATTCAATTTGGCGATGCCCCAGTTTAACTCAACCCGTGTTCCGACTACAAGAAAACAAATTCTTCCCATGTGCTTGATAGTACCGTGAAGTACCCTAATTTCGCGCACTTAAGATCTGACAAAGTTAAAACGTTCATTAAAAAACATGTAGTGGCCATTTGGAAACTTTTGCTACTGCATCACGTAGTAGAAGGATTCTAGGTCCTCAAAAAATATTACTTGCAAATTTAGCTGCTATTTAAAAAAAATGGGGTATTAATCTGAGACCGTTGTATGCTTCTTATTTCGCGCAAGAAAATAGGATAGTTCCTAATTTCGCGCAAAAGTGTTCCTAACTTCGATATGTTTGGAATTGAATATCGTTATTGGTTTGATGAAATATAATCAATTAACCAATAGAAGCATGCATCCATTGTTCAAAATATGCAGATAACGGTATCAAACAGCCGTCAGTGACCCATTCTTTAGTCGAAATGGTATGTGCCTATATTTCGACCCTGGAGCTTTGCTTAGATTTTACTTTAATACTTTATGCATTTTAGTTGACATAAGTCATAATTCCTAAAATATCGTTTGCTTCTGAAATATAAACCATATTTTAAGAATAAAGGCATTGTATGAGCAATGTTTAGCTGGCGTATAAAAAAGTTGGAATTTTCGAGACGCAATGAAAGAAAGTCTTAAAATCTCCTACATGGGACACCTTCAAATATGTGTTTTATACAACACATCTTCAATATTATATACATTATCGGAAAAGCTGCTGTAGTTTTATCTCAAGTTTAGCATCATTTTACACATCGTACATTTTAGCATCATTTTACACATCGGATTTGATAGTTATTGCAGGCACTGATGTATAAGATTTTTCAAGTCAACATTAGTCGATGTCGGTGGTTATCCGCCTGAAAATTAGATAAAAAGCGTATGGGAATGAACTCTTCGGGTTCTATTCAGTGTAAAACTGTCCTGTGCATTATATTGCTTTTGTTTCATTAGAATGTTGCAAATGAAACTACGCAACAACAATAAACGAAATTAGGCACCATAATTGCTCTCATATACCTAATTTCGCGCACAAAGCGAAAGTCTAAATAAACACAAAATACATAAAATTTTACACTTTTCAATAGTAATGATGAATAAACATATCCAACAGAGCATAATAAATACAAATATTTCCAGAAAGTAGCCAGTTTTGTACAGTAAAATCATTTCAAGCATAATTTTTCATAACGACGTATGTAACAAAAGTAAACAAAACGGGGTTTTTAATACAACGTGACAATCACACGCGGCTTTATATAATACGCATCAATTTTACTGATTTCAGATCTTAAAATTCTTTAATTTAATCTTTTTGCGAATTGACGTTTGTAAAAATTTCTATTTTTGAAGTCTCATTGTTACATACGTCGCTTTAACATATGGGAACTGAGAGCGACCTATGTAACAAAAAAATCAAAACAAAACAAAACTGCAGTTGCGTCAATCGTGCACTATGGAAAACCGACCAATGTACACCGACGTACGTGTAGCATACCGGTGTATGTATAATTTTATAGTTTTTCATAATGAATTTGAATGAACTGAGCTTTACTGTGAAGCACGCTTATTACGTGTCTTGTAATGATGCATGCCAGCGGAAAAAAGTATTGAAAAAAGATTTAGTTTTAAAACAGTTTTAGAAAAAGTTTTGCCAACTTTCAGCAAAGGATTTCTCGAATCCTCATATTTGTTACATACGTCGTTATGAAAAATTATGCTTGATTTGTTTACTTGTGTCATGTTCTTCGTCGCTGTGCTAAGCACAAACAAATATGGCGGTCGATGGGAGGACCAAATTGAAATAATTTTATTTGGTGTACTAAACCAAGTTTGTTTTTCATTTTTTTTTTCGTCTAAAACATTCAACAACAATGATATTGTGTAATCCTCTAGATTTTTCAATTTTGACTGCCACCTAAAAATTAAAAAAAAAAAAAATTTTATAATGCGCGAAGTTAGGGCGCGCGCGAAATTAGGGCACATCACGGTATATTGAGGTTTAACAGACAGACCAGTGGCGTAGCCAGAAAATTGGTCTGCGGAGGGGGGGGGGGTTTCTGAACATATTTTTTTTCGAAAAAAAATTTCTTCTAAAAATTTTGTCTTTGGGGGGGGGGTTATGCCCAAAACCACCCCCCTGGCTACGCCACTGAGACAGACAAACAGCAGACACAATTATGGGCTGTTCTTCTTCAGTTGTGAGGCGAGTTGTTTGATAGTTTGCTTGTGGCTCATTATGGCATATGCCTTATTATTTCTTGCATTTAGACGTGTATTTTGACTCCTCATTTGAACCTTTTAACCAATGATATAAATACAACAATGTTAATTTTCTATATTGGCCCGTATGAATAAAAAGTAGTAAAATCTACAAAAAGTACTTACTACTTTGTAGTTGATGTGTTTGAATTCTGCGTGTATCAACATAACGCATTCTGATGTCGATGTTTAACGAATACCATCTGCGATGTTTTCGAATAACGTTAATAGAAGAGAATTGATGATATGAAATGAATAAACCTGATAGCTCAGTTTAGATTGAGTCCTCACGAAGATCAATCGTACTTTTTAATTATCCTTTAAATCACGGTGACAACAAGCTTTGTGGTAGATAGTTCAGTTTGGCGACGAGGAAAAGTGGAATCATCTTGAAGCGGCATTATAAACGAACAAAGACCTTTGGCTTCAATCCGGCGCGACGCCATCTCCTACATGCGACAATCTACTGAAGTTTCGGAAGACGATCGACAAGTTGTTGCTCAATTGAAGGATAAGAAACCGGTATCCAGTTTCTTCTGTTCAGCTTTAGTCCTGTGATTCAAAAGTGATTGTGTCCTGACAGCTATTGTTCGCCATCGCTGAAATTGGTTTACCGGTGTGAGTCACGACTGATTGGCTATTCCCCTGATACTAAATTTCGATCCGAGGGATTTCGAGTTTCCGAGAGAGCGATTCCAAGCAGGTATCAGCGGCCCGATACGTCAACTGACGGCTCGTGTGTGGTTTATTGACCCCGAGTAGACCCCTCAAAGCATCGGCAAAGGCTGACGGAGTTTCTGGTGAGTTTTTACCTTGATTTCTATCGTAAGGAGACTATAAACTGCAACTAGCAGTAAGTTTACATCGTTCGTTTTAGCTTTTTGCTCATAGTTTTACCTTATATTACTGATCTGTGCCAAAATGGCGCAGTCTAACATTAATAGTACCTTGGAACCATTTAGAAAAGGTAGTTCTTTTGGAGATTGGGTTGAGCGACTGGGGTTCTTTTTTAACATGAACAAAGTCGCTGAAGCCGAAAAACGAGACCATTTTATCACGCTTAGTGGTCCCATAATTTTCAGGGAACTGAAGCTACTGTACCCTAACAGTAGTCTTGCAGATGTTCCTTACACTGAAATGATAGACAAGCTAAAAGCCCGACTACCCAACTAACAATTTTGGTGCTAAAAGCTTCAACTTCTAGCCTTTGGCTGTATAATATTTGAATAAAAGCAGCCAATGCTGAATAAAAGAAAAGCCTCCGCAAATAATCCATTAAACTTCAACTCGACTATTACCCAAATATCTATCAGCTAGTCAGTTTGTACCGAATATATTTCATCTTATATCGTTTATGCAGCTTTCATATATTCATAAAACAGCTCTGTCTGAATTAGCAACAAAGCTCATCGGTTAAGAGCTCATGTATGTAATTGAGTTGCTTGTTAGCAACTTCCCATAATACGGTGAGTAGCATTCACAATGAAAACATTTTCGCTGTTGTTATAGCACTAACAATATAGCGTATTGGCGCTATAAATGAACTAACAAAGCTTTTAGGCAACTTCTGTATTTTGAAGATTACACAACGTTTAAGTAAATCTTATACTGCTTCTTTTAATAGCTTATCAGTATGGAACGTCAAAACCGCAATGTTTACATTTGATTTTTGTTGCCGGAGCTGTGTATGAGCTATTGATTTTTGTAATGCAGCTACGAAGGTTTTCACCTGCTTTTATAGCAACTGACAAAGCGCTGTAATTAATGCTAGCAGATAGTGTAAGAAAACAAGCCATTTAGAAGCGATATTTCTGTTGACGGCTGCTGTTAAACGATTAGCAGCAGAGTAGCATCTATACAGATCGAGAAAATGTTGCCTAAAAACAATTTCAACGATTGATGATGCATTAAAAATACCCAAAAGAACATGCTGATAAAGGTTTGAATAATGGTTGAAATAATGCTGAAAACATAATTTTTAAGCTTATGTGCTAAAAGCAGCATGTAGACCTCTTTCCAACGTTTATACAGCATGAATCCAAAAATAGCGTTAGCAAAATAACCTATAGGGTATGCGAAGAAGCACATCCATAATTTTCTTTGTTATTTACATATGTCAAAGTGACGGTGATGACAGAGCAGCGGCCATTGAATCAGGAGATCAGGAGTTCGAATCTAGGTAGCAACAAAATTGATATTGCAGTTTTCACAAAAAAAAACATTAAATAAACTCCGAAATTTACTCTCCTCTCAAATAATATTTAATCAAATTGAATTCAGTGGCTGTATAAAACTTATTTAACAGATCCAAAAAATCTGAATAAGCGCAATTGAAGCGAATTATATTACTAAATGGTTTAGTAAAGATTAAGAAAAAATTGTGTAACATGCTGTAAAGTAGTTGTGCCGGCACGTCAAAAATAGCTGAATAGATTCGCCAGATTTGCTGGTAAAGGAATTGAATAGAAGTTATTGATCATATGTATAGCACACATATTCAGCTTGAAGCCGTATAAACGAGTTGAAATAACATTTACATTGACATTAAATGTTAGTTGGGTAGACAAGACTGAGTCGGATTTAGTGCAACGGTTAAAGTTCAACGTAAGAGTACAGCAACCGGATGAATCTTTGGAGGATTTCGTGTTGTCTGTAAAGCTTCAAGCAGAATTCTGCAATTTTGAAAATTTTAAACAAATTGCTATCCGGGACCGTATTGTTGCTGGAGTCCGGGACAAAGCTCTTCAACAAAGGCTATTGAATGAAGAAAAGTTGTCTCTGGAGACAGCAGAAAAACTCATAGCAACCTGGGAAATTGCCAGGAATAATGCAAAGAATATGGATTACAGCAGCAATGCGGAACAGATAGCCGCATTGAAAGCTTCAGGTTTTAATGGTGCTAGGTTGAATAAATTAGCCGCAACCCTAGAGTTGGCAGCTAGGCCAAGTTTTAGTAATGGGAACAATGAGCAAAAGCGAGGACCAGTAAGAAGCAGGTTAGGGTATACGCCTTATAACCGAGAACATTGGAGAAATAAACAGTGGCAGAACCGGCAATGGCAAAATCGTGGGCAGGATCAAAATGAGAGAAATCGCCGATCGACACGGCCAGATTATTCCCAAACCGTTTGTGACTTTGTGGGTACAAGGTCATATCAAACGGAAATGTTTCAAATTGAAAAACATGCATAGGGATGCTGTAAATATGGTGAATCAGAACACTTCAGGATCAAATTCGGACGAATATTTAAGCGAATTAGTCAACAGGATGCGAGCAGACTCGGACAGTGAAAATGAGGATAATGGTACTAATTGGAAACGTGGTAACCACAGCTCATCGAGGGCAGCTACGCATCTGTAAACATGGGGAATCCTATGAAAGGCCAAATGTTGTTTGCCGCCGGCAACAGCCGGAACCAGATGCCGTCGACGAGGAACTTCAAGGCTTTCCGGAGGAGGAAATCAGGCAAAGTAGAAAGCGAAAGATGAAGTTTGATGAAGCGATGCAAGAGGTTGAAAAGTCAACCGAAGACGCTCCGAGGCGTTCGAAAAGAATACGTCGACAAGTAAACGATGGTGACTTTGTATACCGTCATCGTTAAAGTGTTAATTGACCACGTTCTGAATTGTAATATTGTTTTTCTTTGAATTATGAATTCAATCGAGTTGTTATTATTATGTATGTATAGTTCTTAATCGTAAGTGAAAATAATCTTTATGAATTGACAGTCTTTCTATTCTTGAAAAGGGAAGAGCTGATGTGTTTGAATTCTGCGTGTATCAACATAACGCATTCTGATGTCGATGTTTAACGAATACCATCTGCGATGTTTTCGAATAACGTTAATAGAAGAGAATTGATGATATGAAATGAATAAACCTGATAGCTCAGTTTAGATTGAGTCCTCACGAAGATCAAACGTACTTTTTAATTATCCTTTAAATCACGGTGACAACAAGCTTTGTGGTAGATAGTTCAGTAGTAAGATCCACAAGTAGTAAAGTTGCTTTGGTATGAATAAAAATATTTTTCGAACATAGCAGCAAGGATGTTAACGATCATTCAGTAATTTGCGTTCGATCATTTAGTAGTTTGTCACTAACATATTCCAGAAGCTGAATTTCAAAATATGTTGTATGGTGGACTTCTAGTGCGAAGGTTTTTCTACAATTCTGCCTAATGGTTCGTTGTTTGAATTCCACTAGTAACGGAGTTAGAGCTATAGTTTCAGTAACTTAGACTAAATGATAACAAAATTCCAATCATTTAGTTTAAGTTACTGCAACTAGCACTCTAACTTCGTTCTTAGTTGAATTATAATAACGAAACATTAGGCAAAGTTGTAGAAAAACCTTCGCACTAGAAGTCCACCATACAACATATTTTGAAATTCAGCTTCTGGAATGTGTTATTGACAAACTACTAAATGATCGAACGCAAGTTACTGAATGATCATTAACATCCTTGCATAGCAGTCAATACTACATTCGAAAAAAAAAATGTAGTACTTACTACAAACTACATCTGTCAAAATTGTGTTTGGTTATGTTTTGTTGTTTACGTTGCGGTTGCTCTGTACAATTTGAAAATGGCGAGCAATTTTCTTCGTAATTTAAATTTGGAAGACAGTTTCACAGGATTCGTGAATAACTCGGAGGATGAGCATTATGCTAATGGTTTTTCGCTACAGCTGAGAGAAATACTCCGACGGATGAACACGGTGATCAACCTGTTATTGTTGATCGAATTATCGATTACGATCCAGTGGAATTGATGGACGAACAAGTGGAGGAAAGTGAAATGTGCGCTCCGGTGGTCGTCAATGATGACTTGGCTACGCAAAATGAGGCGGATATGTCGAATGATAATTCCACGAGCAGAATCAGTGATGTGTTGTTCAGTACTGCGTTGGAAAACTGCGGCATTGCACTACTGAAGAAATCTCAGACTCCGGCAATGAAAGCGAAGAAAAAAAAGGCGACTCGAGAAATGATTGATTTCATTCTTCTCCGAAAAGGAATACAGGTTACGGAACAGCAGATTTCCAAAAAGATCAACAATATGAAAACTCGCATCAAGAACAAAACGGACATGAAGGCTACGGGAAATAAAAAAATCGATTTGAATGAAGGGGAGAAAATATTCTACAGGCTGCTAGGAGCCGAAGAAAACCCTACTGTGGTAAAATTACCGTGTAAGTAATATAATTTTTTTTTATTAAACAATGCTTTATCTTACATCTACCTCTGAACAAAAATCGATTTCTGAAGTGCAACACCATCAACATGTCTCCAGGGCACTACCTGATGTGGATGAAGATGCTGTTGAGTTTATCTCTCCGAGAAATTCGCCATCAACGTCGATTCCGATTCCAACAACTTAAAGACGATCTCAAAAACAGGTACAGTCAAACCTCCATGAGTCGATGTTCTATGACTCGATATCGACTCATGGAAGCAATTAATTCCATATTAAAAAATATTTACTGTGTTACTATGATGGTCCCTGCAAACAGCTTTCCAAGGATTTTCTATTCTACATCTCAATATTTCCATGAGTCGATGGTCCCTTCGATATTGACTCATGGAGGTTTTACTGTATCTACTGTTTTATTTAAACACATTAGTAAATATAACAACGTTTTCCTTTTGCCAAATTGCAGCGTAACTTTGAAACTCCGGAAACATCGAAGTTGACAACATCAGATCTTCAACGGCTCGTGCTCATCAAACAGTTGGAGATCTTCGAAGAACAGAAGCATTTGCACAGGCGGATGGAAGAAACTCTCGATAAAGTCGATAACTTTATCAATATGCAAACGAACACACCAGAATAAAGCTTTCGTTTTTTTGTTTAATAGAAATAATAAACACCATTTACTCTATAAATCGTTTCTATTCAATTAAATACTGCGAAATTATGTCCCGACGCGAATCGCCTCTCATTTTTAAGGTGTTGCTTCTGTTCTCATTCACAGGAGCCACTGGTACCAAAACAATTGGGTCCGAAAAATCGTCCTCGAATTCCTGCTCCCCCAAATGTTTAGCTACGTTATGAAGAACGAAGCATGCCAAAATAAGTGCTGGAACTCTATCGGTTTTAATGCGTATTTTGGATTTCAGTATGGGAAAGCGCCTTTTGACTTGACCGAACACACGTTCAATAACGACCCTTTCACGACTGTGAATCTTGTTATAATTCAACTGAACTGGAGTATCTGGATTACGGTAAGCAGTCATCATCCAGGGAACTATTCCATAACCTTCATCCCCCAACAGCAGTACTCCAGAAGAGTTTTCGTGCATGATATTATGAATAGCCGAATTCCTCCAAATTCTCGAATCATGCACGGAGCCCGGCCACGAACAGTCGATGGAAGTGAATATTTCTTGGCCATTACACGTTGCCTGAACGTTGAAGGAGGCAATCCCTTTTCTATTGATGAACTCGTCACCGTGGGTATGTGGTTTAATGATTGCCACATGTGTACAATCAATTGCGCCAATTGTGTGAGGGAACTTTTGATTCTGGGACCATAGAATCTCGGCATGTTTCATTGCATCCATTGAGTTCGGAAATTGAATCCAACGATCAGCTTTATCGGCAATCTTTTGACATACTTCCCATATGGTTTTTGAAGCCGTAGTTTGATGGATTCCAATAACCTCTCCAACACAGACCTAGAATATTTTTTAATTTATTAGATAAAATAATTAAAATAGTGCTTGTCCTGCTATATAAAATACCTGAAAACCAGGGTCCCCTATGTAGCGGAGGAATGTTCGCATTTGCCGTTCACCGCTTAATGCTCCTCCTCGTGTTTCGGATCCATCATTTAAGAAATGTTCCGTCAACCATTTTACGTTCACTTCCGAAAATCGATATAAGCTGCGATAATTATTACAATTCGTGTCGCGCCTCTTCACGTATTTTTTTTTTCACGGCGCTCGTTTAAATTCATAAACATTGCCATTTCAGCGATATCAAATGATGCAAATTCAGACAGAAATTAATCAACGGATTATTTGTAGCAAGCTCCGGAGCTAACTACAAATAATTTGTAGTATTTACTACTTTTATTCATACCAACCACCAAACAAGTTCCACAAAAGTAGTATGTTCGAAAGTTGTAGTAAAGTAAACATGCTTTTATTCATAGCGTTTAGCTACAAAAGTAGTAAATACTACATAATTTGTAGTAAAGTGTGGATTACTACTTTTTATTCATACGGGCCGATTGTTGTCGATTTCCCTGATTGGTCCAAAAATTCCCAGATAATTTCCTGATTTTTCCAGGTTGACAATAATTTCCTGATAATTCCAGGGTTTTCAGGTTTTTTTTCAGATAGTCGACACCCTAAGCAAAACACAAGTGAACTGAAGCAATAATGCAGTGAAACATCATTTATGACATTTGTAAATAAAAGCAAAAAAAAACAATACTTACTTTCCACCAACACCTCATTGTTGTACACCACATGGCTCAACTGTGGCGGGTATCTTCGAACATTGGACGGCGGGACGGGCGCAATGATTCCCACATCTAGCAGCATGAAACTGCCGTCGGAGATGTCAAACAACGCGCGAGACCAATCCTCCTGGTGCAACACCAGGCAAACCTCACCCTCCTGGGTCGGCTTGTACACGTTGGAGTCTTTCGCACCGGCCAGACCGCAATGTTCCAACACTTCTGCGTATTTTTCCACATTGTCGGCTGCCACCACCGAAATTATCCGCGTCTCCTTCACCTCGCTGGCATCAATTATAATCAACTTCTTCGTGACGCCAAGTGGTAGCTGTTTGGCGTCCATTGTTTCCTTCGATGTTAAAAAATTGCAAAAAGTTATTAGTTAGCTGACTTAGGAATAGCGGCACACAAGCACACCTTTCGGATTCAACGTTTATGTAGAATATGAAAAAAAATGGTATTTAAACAGAAACAAAATGATTAAAATGGTAGATGAAATAAGCCATTTATTTTATTAGAAGCTATAAAATCATGCTCATTGAACCACCACCTTCTACACTAATATCTACGCCAACACAACACACGTTACATCATTCTACTGAATTCCGGTATTGAATTCCGCTAACTACTTACATCGAATAATACAGGTTGATAATTGCTGGGATCAGCTATTTGAACGTTAACCTTCCCAGTAGGGACGGGTTGTTCCTTCTTGTTCTTCGATTCTTTTTCCACTCGTTCGCGTTCATTCCTCTCTCGAATTTCACGCTCTTTCAGCTCCATCAACTCCATGTTTAGAGTCAACGATTGCTTCAGTTTCTTCAATACCACCATCTTTATCTCTGAATCCTTCATCGAATCCGCTTTGACCATTTCAAAGTCCTCATTATGTTCCAGTGATTCCAAGAATTTCAGCATCTGCACACTGAACGTCTCCACGCCTTCCAACTTCGCCGGATAGGTTAAATACTTAGCCCACTTCAAATCCTCATCCGCAATCTCTCTCGACTGCTTCCACTCGACCGTTTCCGTGTTGCCAAAGTCAACGAAGAACACCTGCAGTTTGTCGCCGCTTACCGACAGAACCTTGGCCCGGAAGAATCCATCAATGTACGGTGCAAAGATGACATCGTCAACAACGGGGGCCTCCTTCAGCGAGTTGGCTTCGCCCGCGGCTTTGTACATACGATTTGTGAGCAGATAGTAGTCACTCTGTTGGCCATCTTTGCCGTTGTTGTGGTAGATGTAGATCACACCGGAGGCCAACGAAGCAGTAATCTTGACCGTTGCACCTTCACGGGGGAACGGACCGGCTTGCAGTACGCCTCTAGTCACGGCCCCGGAACCTAGTTTGGCGATCTTGAGCCGCTGCAGTTTGTTGCCCATACGACTCACCTTATCGGAGTCATTTTCTTCGGGCGAACTCTTCGGTGTCGTTCGTTGATTATCCGCTGGGGACTGCGGTACGACTGACGCCCGCGGGCTGTCCTTTTTCTGATTTTGATTAGCGTTGGACTGATTGGGTGTGGTGGCTTGATTGCCCTTTGCGTTGGTCTGACCCCGACGATTGTTCTGATTGGATTGCTGATTAGATTGCTGATTAGATTGCTGTTGCTTATGCTGTTTCTGCTGTTGATTTTGCTGCTGCTGAGGTTGCGAGTCTCCAGAAAATGGAGAGAAAGAAGAATAAGAACCGCCGTTAGACGAATGCATAGAAGACGACGCCTCCTGAAGGATGCGTTTGTTGGAGTAGGAAATTGGAACCAAACGACTGTAAGGGAAAAGTGAATATGGAAATTATCATCAA
Source organism: Armigeres subalbatus (assembly GCF_024139115.2). Taxonomy (NCBI): domain Eukaryota; kingdom Metazoa; phylum Arthropoda; class Insecta; order Diptera; family Culicidae; genus Armigeres; species Armigeres subalbatus. The sequence goes on along the minus strand of NC_085139.1, from coordinate 95,264,549 downwards.
ATCCAATGTAACCGAACTACTTACGGCAGACAATAATCCTTATGGACAGGCCAATCAGCTCGCTGGCAATCGAAATCACAATAGAAAGCACCACAGCGACATTCGTAGCTAGGCATTTTTGTACAATACCAGCAGCCCAGACTGAACTTCGGTTGGTACGTCTCTTGCTGGAAGTAAAAGAAGGTCAAAGTAAAATGGTAACGAAAAGTAATCCTGGAAGTGGTTACATTACCGGTAAGAGAAATCAAATTTCTATGAATCAATCAAAAATTTAATCAAATCGTGCGACTTTAGAAAAGCTCAAACCTACGACCGCAATACGCTACAAAAGTGTTTTATCTTTCCATAATCGCTATTGTATACGTTCAAATCAAGCGATGCTGAGATGTTCCACTTCTTAAACACGACCGGATAATTTTAATCGATATCGAGCGGCGGCAAAACTTACCGAAGAACGAGTTTGTGCCATTGTTGGCGATTCGAAATCCATAGTCATGAGATTCACATCTCCGTAGTCATCATTCCTGCCACCTTGCTGCTGGCGGTAGTTGTTGAGGCCGGTTCCGAATCCACCACCGCCATTCATACTGTTGTTATTGTTCTTATTATTATTATTGTTGTTTCTATAATTAGCATTGTTTCCTCCTTTTTGCTGACGATTGCCGCCACTTTTGTTGAACTGGTTGTTCTGCAAAAATACATCAAAGTGGTAATAGTTGACCATCTTCTATATTCTAAAATTGTTAAGGTAACCGGATCATTCTGTGACAAATTTGCGAGGCGTTTGCAATCGATCTGTTTATATTTGATACAAATAGAACATTACATTATTCATCATCTCTTTTGCTCGGACTTGGGTCTTTTCACCGACAATTTCGGGACTTTGTGTTGCAAAGGGGGTTGCAAAAGCAGCCGCAAGGTGAGAAAACCTGCATGGTCGATTAAGACAGTATAATTCTTATACTTATTCCTCAATTAAAAGAGAAATCGATGAAAAATGAAAATTCAACAGAACTCCTCAAAGAATCCAACTTATCAGAGAGTAGCTAAATTCTACAACCGTGCGTACCCGAATTGACAAAGCCGAAATCCGGACACTTGGGTGTCAGCTGGTTTGAGCCAACATGTGGAAGATCTACGTCCGTCATACACAAAGGCGATGGGATACGAATGGTATAGAGAAAGAGCCGATATTGTGCTGGAATACCACCCACAAACATAGAAAGAAACCCAAGGATCGCAAACACATGTTGCCAATAAAAATGCGTGCGATTCGGTACCACATTTGGTACCTCATTATAATACCGTAGTTGTACAAATTGAGGGGTAATCGATACGGTAACATTATCAGACTAAAGCTATCAGTGCACTTTTTGTCACAATGACAAATATTGATCACACATCTATAATCGCACAACTTTTAACACAATGGAATATCAATAAATTAACGTTTTTCTACATTAAGTTAAATCAGTTGATATTCCTGGTTCGAACTGAAAATTAATCAGATTGGTTACAATCCGTTTGTTTCACCATTTGACACAGAATGATCCGCAGATTACGTTCAATCTACCATGGATACGGGACGTCGGATTACAGAGGGATCTTGAAATACTCCAGAGAAAGAAGCAATAGGCTTGACCGTATCTAACAATCGAACAAGTTCCGGGTTCAATGGTGGCGGTGGCGGCAGCAAACTCGGATGCCAACCGTGAAAAAAGCTGCCAAAGGATGCAATGATGGTTGCGTTGGTATTGATCAAAAGAGCTCGCTGTTGTTGTACGGCGTAGAGCTGAAATGCTCTACCGCCTCCGAAATGAATGGCTTGATTGTGTTGAAGTAGCACTGCCGGAGCAGCAGCGCCACCACCGAGAAGGCACATATTCTGCTGCGTGCAGCTAAATCTGAATTCGCCTGCTGCCTGCCCGCATAGAAACGAAGTCGGAAATTCCGTCGGATGAAACACAATAACTTTCGATGCAACATAAGCAGTTTATGACCATATGGGATTCAAATGAGCGTACGAAGAAGAACGTGAAACAGACTTACCATGTTGGAACCTCTTTGCTGCTGATCGTCGTTGAAGCTGCTATTGTTGGTGTTGCCTTTATCTGCGACAAATTTTTCCGATTTAATCGCCGGGTCTACGCCCTTGAAGATGGGAAGCTTTCTCATCATTGCAATGGCATGCTCGGCGACACTATAATTGAAAAGGAAAACGATTCATGTTAATTAAACGTTGGAGTAGGTATCTAGAATCTATGGAATGACGATGTTGTGGGATTCTGAGAATCTCTCTTACGAGCATGAGCATGCGTATGATTGATAAGTTAATTTTTCGCAAAGTTTGATATCAGATTCTGAGAATCTTTCTAACGGTAAACTGAACGCGATACTAAAAATAGCTGTATTTCTCGCAGTATCAATAAGAACGAAAGAAATTTGGACACTTTTCATCGACTTTCTCTTTACATTGCAAGAGCAATACCTACAGCTATAGCGATTAATGCCGTTCAAAATAGTGACTTTAGTGACCAACTATGACGAAAAAAAGTGACTTTCAGTATCAGAAAAAGTGAAAATTACATTAGAATTGTTGTAACAAAACAAAACAAAAGTATGAGGATTACTATTCCTAGGGAGATGATGCAACTTAGCAAGAGGCCACCGGCTTAGCGACACCCTGATAAGTACCAGAGAGTTGGATATTGAGAAAGGTAGCGGAAGAGGTTCGATGGTGGGCACCCTTTTGAGTTTTGTCCATAACTTTGGTTCTAATTGTTATTATGTCAATATTTTTATACCAATCAAAATCTAGACGTACAAGTTTACTACTAGAGAAATAATTAGTTTGATTCCATTGATTTGAAAAATTGGCATTTTGGGACATTTTAGTTTTGTGGCTCGGTATTCACTACAGTGGGCAGTCTAGATCTGTTCACCATTTTCAAAAGTATTCCCGATTCAAAGTGCCACCCCCTTATCTTAATAAGGAGTTCAATTCATTCTTTGCCAATCGCTCGAAGTAGCCGGATGAGAAGGTCCGTGTCTCCATCGCAGGCAGTAACTTTATCGGTTCACAGTGGAGTTTTTTTCTCGGTTCATTAGTCTGAGTTTTTTTATATCTTTCGCTATCCTACTGTGGATAAAGGGATTGTCGTAGGCGATTCGTGGTTGGTGAGGAAGGTGTTCGTGCGACTAAAGGGTCGCACGTTCATTGTGAAGCATCAGCATCATCGGATGCCATCCAGCTAAAAAGCAGCAACAACAACGAGTGCAGCATCTCGAACGGGAACGGATAAGTAGAACCGCATTTGATTTTATTATTTTCTCCGTTCCCATTGTGTTGTATTATACCTACTTGTGTTCACCACACAGCAGTGCTAGAGCTGTATAGTTTGTATCACTTTTGTCTTCACCAGTTACCGTTGTTAGGTACAGGGTGTGACAAAAATATTGAGATCGAAAAAAATTGAAATTTTGTAATTGAATTATTATTATTATTTATTTATTATTATATTTTATTATTCTATCACGGTATATAGTTTGGCCTTATTTTTTTCTATCTTTATCATCATTTTTTTTTATTCATTTATTATTATTTTTTTTTTGTCTGATTTTCCTTCATCCTGCTTTTGATGGATGAAGAAAACGGAGGCGATACGCCTCCCAAAGATAATGTTGTTCGCACGCGATTCTACCAGGCTTCTTCGCCTGGGCCTTGGGTTGTTTACTTTCGGCAGAAAGTGAAAAGTATTGATTTTTTAGGAATCAAACGTGACTTGACGCGTCGTTTTCCGAAAACTGATTTTCATCAGATCAATCGGAACAAACTACGTGTAACCGCACCTACATACCAGGATGCAAATGCTATTGCAAAAGACCAGAACTATAATGTGGAATATTTGGTTTATGTGCCCTCGCGAGAGGTCGAGATTGAAGGCGTGATTAACGCAACGAGCCTGACTTGCAAGGATGTACTTGCAGGAAAAGGCCGTTTAAAGAATGCCCTGCAATCTACCGTGGACATTCTGGACTGCAAGGAATTGCATTCAGCAGCCATGGTAGATGGTAAAAAAGTATATTCGAAGTCAGGTTCGCTACGGGTAACGTTTGCCGGTTCGATACTCCCAAAATATGTAGATATCGAAAATATGTTGTTTCCGGTGCGTCTTTTTGTACCCAGAGTTTTCAATTGTACTAACTGCAAACAGTTGGGGCACACTGCCGAGTTTTGCGACAACAAGCCCCGTTGTGGCAAATGTTTTGAAAAACATAGGGAGGAGTCCTGCCAACAACAAGTTACAAAGTGCGCTTATTGTGGCATGGACCCTCCCCATGGTTTGCAAGAATGTCCGGTGTACAAAAAGCGCACCCAAAAAGTTAAGCGTTCGTTAGTACAGCGCTCTAAGCAGTCGTATGCAGAAATGGTGAAGTCGCATGACACATCCGCAACTGCCAACGCAACGGCTGCTATTTCAGCTGCCGTTCAAGTAAGTGATTTTTATGATGTCATTTCCATAGACGAATCAGACTCTGACGTAGCCGATATGGATGATTCTGCGGAGGTACACGTACCCGAAAAGAGGAAGAAACTGTCTTCCCCGGGATTGCGCCGTAAGAAAACAAAAATCATCCCTAGAAGCTTGCCGAAACATGATGGTAATGGGGGATTATTTAAAATTCCGAAGCAGCCTGTCTATACTGCTCCTTTTGACCCATGTTGCAGTAAGACATTCCCGCCATTGCCTAAAACTGATGTTACAAAGAAACATCAGTCAAGGAATATCTCTGAGCAGAAAATTGCTACTCGCACTTCCAAGAAAAGAATCTCGTCCAAGCGAGGATTGATATCCTTTAAGGACCTTGTGGATCGTATTTTGAACTTATTCAATATTCCGAATTCATTGAGGCCAATCATTGACCTCTTTATGCCAACAGTTGAAAGTTATCTGAAGCAATTGACTGTTTCATGGCCCCTTCTTGCAGGACTTGTATCTTTCGATGGATAATACGGCCATACAAGATACAATCACTGTGCTGCAGTGGAACTGTCATAGTCTGAAACATAAATTGGACGTGTTTAAGTTTTTAATTCGCAACTCCGATTGCGATATATTTGCACTCTGTGAAACATGGCTTTCTTCTGAAGATGAAATCAACTTCCACGATTTTAACATTATTCGCCAAGATCGGAATGATCATTATGGTGGCGTTCTTTTGGGAATCAAAAATGTCACACTTTCTACAGAATTCCCATTCCGACTGTTAATGGTTTAGAAATCGTCGCTTGCCAAGTAAATGTAAAGAATAAAGACCTTTGCATAGCTTCAGTGTATATTCCCCAAATGCCTCACTTAATCGTCGGCATCTTTGGAGCGCAGTCTCTCTTTTATCATCCCCAGTTTTAATACTGGGTGATATGAATGCACATGGTATTGCATGGGGCGAAACTAGAGACGATAACAGAGCGCCTATTTTCTATGATTTGTGCGACGATTTCAACTTGAATATTTTGAACACAGGCGAAGTAACTCGAATAGGACCTCAAGGTCAGGAAAGTCGAATAGATCTGTCTTTATGCTCTAATTCACTATCATTAGATTGCACGTGGAAGGTAATCCAAGATCCCCATGGTAGTGACCACATGCCGATAGTCACCACAATCAAAAGCGGCTATCAACGATCAGTGCCAGTTAATGTTCCTTTCGACCTCACGAAAACATTGACTGGCAAAAATTGCATCGGCGGTGAAAATTGGTATTGAAGCAACTGATATTCTTCCGCCACTGGATGAGTATCGATTCCTTACCGAATTGATTCATAAAAGCGCACTAGAAGCTCAGAAACGACGCGTTCCAAGTACATCTGTCATGAGAAGACCAGCCACTCCTGGATGGGATGATGAATGTACTAAGTTGTATTCCGAGAAATCTGATGCCTTCAAGGCTTTCCGTAAACACGGAAGGTCTGAGCTTTTTGAAGAGTATTTGAGGCTTGAAAGAAAGCTAAACAATCTTCTCAAGGCTAAAAACGTAGCTACTGGCGACGTTTTGTCGAGGGACTATCACGAGAAACCTCAATGACAATACTTTGGAAAACGGCCCGCAACATGCGGAACCGCATTTCCACCAACGAGAGTGAAGAATACTCCAATCGATGGATATTCAACTTCGCAAAAAAGGTCTGTCCAGATTCCGTACCAGCTGAACCGCTATTTCGAGAATCTACGTTTGATCCCGGTTCTTTGGGTGGACCATTCTCAATGCTGGAACTATCTATGTCTCTTCTTTCATCGAATAACTCTGCTCCGGGATGCGATAACATCAAATTCAATCTTCTGAAAAACCTCCCAGATATCGCAAAAAGACGATTACTTGAACTGTACAACTGTTTCATGGAGTACAACATTGTGCCACCTGAATGGCGACAGGTCAAAGTAATAGCAATTCAAAAGCCTGGAAAGCCAGCGTCTAATCACAATTCATACCGACCGATTGCCATGCTATCATGCATGAGAAAGTTATTGGAAAAAATGATCCTTTCAAGAATTGACCATTGGGTCGAACAAAACGCATTACTCTCAAATACTCAGTTTGGTTTTCGAAAAGGTAAAGGAACAAATGATTGTCTAGCGTTGCTCTCTTCAGATATACAGCTGGCCTATGCGCACAAGGAGCAACTGGCTTCAGTTTTCTTGGATATTAAGGGCGCTTTTGATTCTGTTTCCATAGAAGTACTGTCGGAAAATCTGCACAGTAGTGGATTACCCGTTATTTTGAATAATTTCTTGTACAATTTGTTGTCAGTAAAACACATGAACTTTAGTCTCGGCACTCTGACAACTTCCAGAAATAGCTACATGGGCCTTCCCCAAGGTTCATGTTTAAGTCCCTTGCTTTACAATTTCTATGTTAAAGATATTGACAATTGTTTGGAAGGACAATGCACGCTTAGACAACTTGCAGATGATGCCGTGATCTCTCTAAGAGGTTCATGTGCAAATGTCCTGCAAAGACCATTGCAAAATTCCCTAAATAACCTGACTGTTTGGGCCAGACATTTAGGGATCGAGTTCTCTCCGCAAAAAACTCAATTGGTAGTGTTTACTAAGAAGCGGTACCCAGCTCAACTGAAACTAAAGCTGTTGAAAGATGACATAAACCAATCTTTATCTTCTAAATACCTTGGGGTCTGGTTTGATTCCAAGTGTACCTGGAAACCCCATATTGATTATTTGTTAGAGAAATGCCGAAAAAGGATCCATTTTCTTCGTTCTATCTCCGGAACTTGGTGGGGCGCTCACCCGGAAGACCTCATCAAACTATATAAAACGACTATTCTCTCTGTTTTAGAGTATGGCTCTTTCTGCTTCCTCTCAGCAGCTGAGTGCCACCTAATCAAATTGGAACGAATTCAATATCGTTGTTTGCGTATTGCTCTTGGCTGTATGCACTCAACGCATAACATGAGCCTGGAGGTGCTTGCTGGAGTCACTCCTTTAAAGCACCGTTACTGGGAGCTCTCACTTAGAATACTGATCAAATGTGGAACAAGTAACACACTTGTATTAGAAAACTTCGATAATATGCTTGAACTGGCTCATCGTTCAAGATACCTGCGAGTCTATCTCAACTACATATCGTCAGATCTCTGTCTTCCATGTTATAATCCACCTCGAGTTCACTTCGTCAACGACAGTTCCTCAATTGAATACGATCTGTCCATGAAACACGCTATTCAAGGAATACCAGATCATCTTCGACAAATATCTATCCCTTCCATTTTTTCTGAAAAATATGAACATGTCAATTGCAACAACAGATATTCCACTGATGATTCTCGCATTAACGGATCCACTGGCTTCGGTGTTTTCAACGTAAATTCAACCACCTTCCGAAAACTTCAAGAACCGTGTTCGGTTTATGTTGCTGAGCTGGCAGCAATTAATTTCGCTTTGGGGATTATTTCTGATCAGCCTGTAGACCATTATTTCATCTTCTCGGATAGTCTTAGTTCTATCGAGGCACTCCGGTCGATGAAACCTGTTAAGCACGCATCTTACTTTCTTACAACTGTAAGAGAGCAGATGCGTGATTTGGTCGAAAGATCATTCAAGATTACCTTTGTATGGGTCCCATCCCATTGCCTAATCTATGGCAATGAGAAGGCGGACTCGCTAGCAAAGGTGGGCGCACAGGAAGGTGAAGTTTATGATAGACGAATCTCGAACAACGAGTTTTTCCCATTAGTCCGTCAGAGTACTCTTCAAAATTGGCAAATGATTTGGTCACACAATGAACTTGGACGGTGGCTATTTTCCATAGTTCCTAAAGTTTCTGCGCGAGCGTGGTTCAGAGGTGAGGACTTAAGCCGAGGCTTCATTCGCACGATGTCGAGGCTTATGTCCAATCACTATTCACTAAACGCACATCTCCATAGAATTAACCTGGTCGATAGCAATCTATGTAGGTGTGGAGCCGGTTACGATGACATCGATCACGTAGTTTGGTATTGCACGGAAAATGGCGCCTCAAGAGAGCAATTATTGGATACCCTTGTGGCCCGAGGTAAACAACCCTTCAGGGAAGTTCGAGGTGTTTTGGGAGATCGCGATGTGGTTTATTTGCAGGCCATCTATTCCTTTCTTTGCTCGTCTGACATCAAAGTCTAATACTTCAATTTTTTCTTTCTCAGTTTTTTTCTTGTCTCTGTCTTATTGTTCCGTGTACCATGAAGCTCTGGCCATCCGGAAGATGCTCCCTGAAGAACCAAAACTCGAGCACGACGCAACGCCAAACCAGACATGACGTCAAATACCCGGATGAGCAGCTGAAATACCTCAAACCTGAATCCCAACCCCGTCCATCACCAAATTATGCAATCTAACCTTGAGTCGCCACGAGTATCTTGGTCTTTGTCCCTTTCCCTTACTAACTGTAGATAATAAGATGATATCGATTGTAAATATCATTAATAGTCTCGGCTCCGTTAAGTGTTATACACGCCTGAGCCTGTCAAATAAATACAATAGATAAAAAAAAAGGAGTTCAATTGGAGTATCTGGACCAAATTTCAGCCAAATCCGTCAATATTAGGAGATGCATCAAATGAAATTACTGTTTTTTCGCAAATTCACGTATAAATGTCTACCAAAAGGTCAATATTGATCAGCTAATTTGAATAAATTAGTCACTAATATATAGTTTAGATTATTATCTAGCACTTTGTAAATAATACTAAGCTGTTTAGAACATTTATTCTGCGTGTTTTAGGTGTATTTCTCCAAAAAATAGCCAAAAACTTAAAATTTTCCAATAAGTACCTATGAAAAGTCATCAGACTTAATAATACCAATAATACAAACAACTACAATTTTTCTCTTGGGTGTAACGAATGTTTCGTCCATACATCTCTTTTGTCTACAAATAATGCTTCGATGTGAAAATATCGATTTTTCATCATAAGGTACTCTAAATTCAAATAGGGTAATTAACACCAATCCACAGAACAAAAACATAGTTGCCACTGATTTCGACATCACCTTTTCGCATTCTACTGCTATATCATTATTTATTTATCATCAGACTAAGGCCGGAGTGGCCTGTGCTGCACATAAAAGACTTCTCCATTCAGCTCGGTTCAAGGCTGCACTTCGCCAACCACGCAGTCTGCGGAGGGTCCGCAAATCGTCCTCCACCTGATCGATCCACCTTGCCCGCTGTGCACCTCGCCTTCTTGTTCCCGTCGGATCGTTGTCGAGAACCATTTTCACCGGATTACTGTCCGACATTCTGGCTACGTGCCCGGCCCACCGCAGTCTTCCGATTTTCGCGGTGTGAACGATGGATGGTTCTCCCAACAGCTGATGCAACTCGTGGTTCATTCGCCTCCTCCACGTACCGTCCGTCATCTGCAACCCACCATAGATGGTACGCAACACTTTCCTTTCGAAAACTCCCAGTGCGCGTTGGTCCTCCACGAGCATCGTCCAGGTCTCGTGTCCGTAGAGAACTACCGGTCTTATAAGCGTTTTGTAGATAGTCAGTTTGGTACGGCGGCGAACTCTATTCGATCGGAGCGTCTTGCGGAGTCAAAGTACGTACGATTTCCAGCCACTATGCGTCTCCGAATTTCTCTGCTGGTATCGTTATCGGCGGTCACCAGTGAGCCCAAGTACACGAATTCTTCAACCACCTCGATTTCGTCACCACCGATAGAAACTCGTGGTGGGTGGCTCACATTGACCTCTCTTGAGCCTCTTGCTATCATGTACTTCGTCTTCGACGTGTTGATGACTAGTCCAATCCGTTTAGCTTCGCTTTTCAGTCTGATGTAGGCTTCCTCCATCCTCTCAAAGTTACGTGCCATGATATCAATGTCGTCGGCGAAACCAAATAACTGGACGGACTTCGTGAAAATCGTACCACTCGTGTCAATCCCTGCCCTTCGTATTACTCCCTCCAAAGCGATGTTGAATAGCAGACACGAAAGACCATCACCTTGCCGTAACCCTCTACGGGTTTCGAAGGGACTCGAGAATGCCCCTGAATATCATCAGAGCCTAAAATGGTGTACGTGGTACGTCTTCCGGCCGCAAATCGAGCGATCCAAGGTTCGATTACAGATTAATTTTTTTTTGTGGCGAGTATTTTTGCTTGTTGTAGTGAATCATTCCGCATACCTTGAAACTATCTTACTGTCTACAAGGGTCAGATGGACCCTTGGCTAATCCCCTGGACACTGGTCTAGCCACGGTGTCCACTTGGGGTGGGCTCTACAACAGCCTCGTTTACGATAGTCTGATTTGTTCGGGTCGTTTAAGTGTAGTCGTGTTCCTGAGAGAGAGATTAATTAATTTCGGTGGACTAGCTTCCCTCGTGGCTTTTGGGCAGATGAAATACAAATTAGGCACAGAAAACAAGCACAAAAATAAGCGAGATGGAATGTAATATTTTTATACTTAATTCTAATCAATTTAGTTCAGATAGGAAAACAATAATGCATTTATTCAAAAAACTAATACTTTTTATAGACACAATTGTGATCACTTTTAGGGACGATTTATTAGCGTGTATCTCAGCATAAATTTTATACTTGCGATTTATTACTCCTTGAATTCATACTCTCATTCGTCACATGTGCACATTTACGTTGCGGCCGATCGATGAGCGGTGGTCGACATGCAGCATCACAGGTTCCAGGGGCGATCCTCGAAGCAGCGAGGGGCTTTCACTTCTTAGCAGACGATAGGACTTAGTTTCAACATACCGTGCCTTGGAGACACTTTGTAGCTTCGTTCCCACTTCTAGCAAGGGAACCACTGGTAACACAATTGCCAATGTGTAGCGTTTGGCATAATTCCGCTAGTCCAGGGAGTGGTACATTTCGCACGCGCACTATCACTTCTTTGGTCCGATCCGAGCGAGAAGACACCATGAGCTGGCGGCAACAGACTTTTCGTAACACCAGTACACTTGTCCACCATGTGCTTGTGTCTCTTCTATCCACGATACGCACTTTTCTACCGCCAGCTACGGACCACTATCTATCGTTCTTGTTCAAAATTATTGCACTACGCTCGCTCGGATAATATTGCTAGGTACGATAATGACCAAGCCGGCTTAGCTCGATCAGAATATCACTTTTGATTGTTCAATTTTTGGGTGTATTTTCTGATCGTTCGTAGTGCAGCCAAGCATAGGTCCGTACCACATTTAGCTTTTAGCGAATTTTAACTGATTTGGTGTTTTAGCTGTTAAGTTTTAATTCACTAGGGTTTAAGATTTTAATTTAGTTTGTAAGTTTTAGACTTTAACTTTTCACAAACTCGCGGAACTACGAATCGCAATGAACGGGCGTATTCGCGGGTGTTACCACAATTCCTCACTCCTCTGGACCGGATCAAAACTAAGAGGCCGGGTCTATTGCTCCCGGGCCTTTTATATCCTCTTCTCGTTGCTATGGTCATGCCCATCGCCTACAACTTCATTCTTCCTGTATCGTTTGTTGCGTTTCTCGTTGCGATATTTTTAGTACTGTTGGAGGGGTTTTGGTTGGTGTTTTGTTTTCAATTCAAATTTGAATTTAAATAAATTTAGTGGACTAGATTGCATGCAAAATCTTTACATAATTAGACCCTAAGTGCTTGTTTTCTTTGTTTTTTTTTCATATTATATATTCAATTGTAAATAGTGTATATAGATAATTTAATTAATGTAGTGTAAATAAATCTTTAAATAAAGTATGTAAATAAATAATTTGATAAATAATGCGAATACATATTTTTCTCAACACCAACCAGGAAGTAGACAAACAATTAACACTAATATAACAAAATTGGACACAAGCGTCATCTTTTTCTATAATAATTGTTTGCATACACCCTATAACTACTATGTACAGAATTAACATCAATCAAACATATAAATATGGACCATAGAAATTTATTTCATACATAGACATTTAATAATAAATTAGTAAACAAACACATAAACATATATTTACAATTCTTTTTCTGGGGTCTGAACTAAATTGGCCCAAGAACCAAGCGGTTTTAATTGTAACCCTAAAATGGCGGGTTACAACCTAAGATAAATATAGTGATATTATAACATTAGGAATGCAGTATCTCATCTTCAGTTTTTTAGGGCTAGGCTTGTTGTAGTCGCTATCAGTATCATAATCATCATTTTTGGTTCTTAACGACACATTTTCCTCTATGTTTTCCTTGCCTATTTCAAAATAAAATTAATCCCTATGTCTAAATTATAAATTGTAACACAAACTTTTATTCTGTGAGCGAAGTTCCATTTGCTCAACACTTTTTGAGCAGTCTGGTTCCTCTTTGTAAAATCTGTTCTCGGACAATGGTATCATGGTGTTGCTTTTAATTTCTTGATAAACAAATATTAACTTGATTAATGATCTCAAAACATATTTTAAAATAAATACCTTCAAATGGTAACAGATGATTACTCTCAGCTGTTCTTGATTTACTCGACACGTCGAAAATCTTGTCCAATTGTTCAAGCCATTCTCGTTGACGTTTCTTATAACAGATTCCATCCTTCTTCCTATCTGCCATCAATATGCGCCAGGAAACGAAAAGTTTCTTAATTTTGGCAGAAATGTGGCATCTTTTTCGTGATTGTTTGCCTAGATTTTCCCATGTTTCTGCAACTTCCTTGGCTACAATATTACTGGCATTTTGAATAGGTTTCTTTAATTTCTTATGGTTATAAAAAAAAACTTGCAAAACGCATCGTATTGATGAAAAACATTTTCCGGCACAAGTTTCCCGGAAGGGGCCGACATTCCAAACATAATCGGCCATGTCTAATTGTAGTTCTGACAGTTGGTAATTAATTTTGCATCAGATTGCTAAGATAGATATTTGCCGGTGTTTGAACCGCATGGCATTTTCCCATTTTATGATTGTTTTAATGCTTCAAATTATTTCAATGAATGGAACAAAAATATAATTACAAGGAAAAATTCTCGATACAAAAAAAAGTTAATCTGGAATCTAACCTTGGATCGTTCGATTTGCGGCCGGAAGACGTACCACGTAGACCATTTTAGGCTCTGGTGATAGTACAGTAGAATGCGAAAAGGTGATGTCAAAATCAATGGCAACTATGTTTTTGTTCTGCGGATTGGTGTTAATTTGAATTTAGAGTACCTTATGATGAAAAATCGATATTTTCTCATCGAAGCATTATTTCTAGACAAAAGTGATGTATGAACGAAAAATTCGTTACACCCAAGGGAAAAAGTGAAGTTGTTCGTATTATTGGTATTATTTAAGCCTGATGGTTTTTCATAGGTACTGATTGAAAAATATTAAGTTTTTGGCTATTTTTTTGAAGAAATACACCTAAAACACACAAAATAAATGTTCTAAACACCTTAGTATTATCTACAAAGTGCTAGATAATAGTCTAAACTATATATTAGTGACAAATTTATTCAAATTAGCTGATCAATTTTGCCGTTTTGGTAGACATTGATACGCAAAGGTGCAAAAAAACAGTAATTTCATTTGATGCACCTCCTAATATTGACGGATTTGGCTGAAATTTGGTCCAGATACTCCAATTGAACTCCTTATTAAGATAAGGGGGTGGCACTTTGAATCGGGAATACTTTTGAAAATGGTGAACAGATCTAGTGGGCACCCTTGAAAATCCGACTAATAATGAAGAATAACGAATAATATCCACCCAGTTAAAAAAAAGAATTTTTTATTGTCATGGAACAATAAAAAACCTAGATTAATCTCCCTAGCAGTGATGATGCTTTTCGCATGCATTGAAGAAGGTAATAAAAACAGTCACTTAAGAAAGGTCCAAAATTGCACTTTAGGTAGTTGGATTTAACTTTTCCAACAATTTACATATATTGCTTTTATACATCGCAGGCAAAAAAATGTTTGTTTTTAATTTCGTGTCTAAGACGAATTAAGTACTCTCCATTTAATTCCACCAATTAATTTTCGATATACGTATTTCGACCACAAAATACGTATTTCGACCACAACTGTGTGGTCGTCTTCAGTGTCTCGTACTTGACTCGACTAGTCACTGAAGACGAAACCACAGTTGTGGTCGAAATACGTATCTTGTGGTCGAAATACGTATATCGAAAATTAATTGGTGGAATTTAATGCAGAGTACTTAATTCGTCTTAGACGGTTGAATACATTCCACTAAAAGAGCTTTATATATTTTTCTGAAATTTCGTGTGTTTTTCTCAATGAGGGGCCCTATGAAAATAAATGATAATTTCTAGACCAACATTTGAAAAGCGCGTAACAGCCAAAATTTATTTCTTCTTATTCTTCATCCACCGATATAGCTTTATATGTAGACGAAGAATCAGAAGGATTTTTTTTGGCTGTTACACCCTTTTCAAATGTTGGTCTAGATTGGTCAACAACTTCGGAAGGCAATGTCTGAGAAGGTCCAATTTTCAATGGCAAACAAAAAGGCGGATTTACCTGTCGAATGCAACTGGCGTGTAAATCGGAAAAAGTGCATATATAAGGGCAACTTCACCAGCGGTCTATTCTTGGTCCAAATTTATACCACATTTGGACCAGATCCACGACAGAAGCGTTCGCACCAGTGGTCTATCTCGTTTGATGTAAATTTCTAGCGGAATATGACATATCGACTGATAATTTTAACGGAAATTGAAAGTAAACTTGGAAATATGTTTCAGAATTATTAAATTTTATTAAAACATTAAAAGCAAACAATTGATTTTATCTTTAAATGAAACAAATTAAGAAAAGCACGAACCAAACTTTCCAAACGCACGCATTACAAGCTTCAAAAATGCGTCAAAAGTATTGGACAATAATTTAAGTTCGGATAGGAGCGAGGGGCAACAGGGACTATGTCCAAGGGCTTGACGATCCCTCCCCAGGCCATCTGCGAGTTGTGGCGCCTGCCTAGGATGTGATGGGGTTTGACAGTGGGCCCTGTTAAACCTCTATAAAAAGTTGCATGAATCCGCAAGTAGGCTCCGCCAAAGCGACCGTGTGCTGCTCAAAGCGCAAAAGCCCAAGTCCTGGTATTAGGTGGGACGCTAAACAGCCCTGACACGACGGCCCTCCGACGAGACAGGAAGTTTGCGCAGGCCCAATAACCCGCCTTTAAAAACAACTATTACGAACGACATAGAAGATAGTACGACTCGATACAATCGGCAACGACCTAGGCGACGAATAAAGGATCACGATTGGAAGCTTGGAACATGGAACTGCAAGTTGCTAGGCTTCGCAGGTTGCGACAGGATAATCTACGATGAATTACATCCCCGCAACGACGTCGTAGCGCTGCTAGACAGGACAGAAAGTGTGGAAAAGCGGGCATCAAGCGGCTACCTTCTACCGAAGCTGTGGCACCACCAACGAGCTGGGAACCGGCTTCATAGCGCTGGGAAAGATGCACCAACGCGTGATTGGGTGGCAGCCAATCAACGCAAGGATGTGCAAACTGAGGATAAAAGGCCGTTTCTTCAACTATAGCATCATCAACGTGCACTGCCCACACGAAGGGAGATCCGACGACGAAAAAGAAGCGTTCTATGCGCAGCTGAAGCAGACATACGATGGATGCCCACGTCAAAATCGTCATCGGTGACATGAATGTTCAGGTAGCAAGGGAGGAAATGTATAGACCGGTCATCGGACCGGATATTCTGCATACCGTATCGAACGACAACGGCCAACGATGCATAAACTTTGCAGCCTCCCGCGGAATGGTAGTTCGAAGCACTTTCTTCCCCCGCAAGAATATCCACAAGGCCACATGGAAATCACCTAATCAAGTTACGGAAAACCAAATCGACCACGTTCTAATCGACGGTAAGTTCTTCTCCGACATCACAAACGTACGCACTTGACGCCATGCGAATATTGAATCCGACCACTACCTCGTTGCAGTATGTCTGCGCTCAAAACTCTCGACGGTGATCAACACGCATCGGAGTCGTCCGCCGCGGCTAAACATTGGGCGACTACAAAACGGTAGACTAGCCCAAGACTACGCGCAGCAGCTGGAAGTGGCACTCCCAACGGAAGAGCAGCTAGGCGCAGTATCTCTTGAAGATAGCTGGAGAGATTTTCTATCCGCCATTGGAAGCACCGCAACCGCTGCACTAGGCACGGTGGCTCCGGATCAGAGAAACGACTGGTATGACGGTGAATGTGAGCAGTTAGTTGAGGAGAAGAAGATTGCGGGCGAGATTGCTGCAACACCGCACGAGGGCGAACGAGGCACGATACAAACGGGCGCGGAACAGACAAAACTCGATTTTCCGGAGGTAAAAGCGCCAGCAGGAAGATCGAGACAGTGAAGAGACGGAGGAACTGTACCGCGCTAATAACGCACGAAAGTTCTAAGAGAAGTTGAACCGTTCACGTAAGGCCCACGTGCCACAGCCCGATACGTGTAAGGACATAAACGGGAACCTTCTTACAAACGAGCGTGAGGTGATCCAAAGGTGGCGGCAGCACTACGAAGAGCACATGAATGGCGATATGGTAGACAACGGTGGTGGTATGGTAATGAACCTAGGAGCACGTGCGCAGGACATGTGACTTCCGGCTCCGAATCTCCAGGAAATCCAAAGATCGACCGGCTGAAAAACAACAAAGCCCCTGGAGTTGACCAACTACCAGGAGAGCTGTTTAAACACGGTGGTGAGGCACTGGCTAGAGCGCTGCACTGGGTGATTACCAAGGTTTGGGAGGATGAGGTTCTGCCGAAGGAGTGGATGGAAGGTGTCGTGTGTCCCATCTACAAAAAGGGCGATAAGCTGGATTGTAGCAACTACCGCGCAATCACATTGCTGAACGCCGCCTACAAGGTACTCTCCCTCAAATTTCAAAAAGTTTCTTAAAATCGACCGGTCAACTGGTGTTCACAATTCTTATGCTAAGATAGACTTCTGGTGAAGATTTCAGCTTAATTGGTTGTCGATTGTCGATTCAAATCGATTTAGTGTTTTCGGCATAATTTTGCTCTCAAAAAAATCGTAACTCTGAGTGGGATAAACGAAATTCATTGCAACAACAACTAAATGAAAGCCATACCTATCCTCGAAAACTTTGTAGAACATTGTGTTATAATCGGAACAGATCTTATACTCAAAAATCAACATTTTTCATTGATAAAAGGCCTATGAAATCTACATCCAGATATTTTTTTTATTGAATTTGTCCGGAAAGTCGCAGCTACACATTCATTTTCGTAATGCACGGTATTAAATCTTAAGGCCTCTTACGGTGTCATTCAGAATGGCTGCCCTGTGGCTCACCAACACAATCTTACAATTACCCACCTCCTCACTGGGAATAGCACCGATCACATTTGTTTTATTATAAAAAACCAAACCTGACCACCATTTCACAAGAAAAAGTATCAGAACTAAGATTAAACCTAAACCTACTTATTGCCAAAATAATCGAATCATTTAGTACACATTTGGCGTCGATTCAATGAAAATAAAACCAAGTGAAAAAATTTCATCTTCCCACCGCGCATGCCAACGACGTCGTCGGTTGCTCGTCGTCGGCAGCGTCGTATGCAAACAGTCATTGATCATTACCTATCGCAGCAGGCAGTGATGTCAACATGAAATTCTGTGAAATCATAGTGAAAACATGTAAAATATCGAAAAAATAATAAATCTCTCTCCAACCTGTTATCTATTAATGTCATAATTATATCTTCATTATTCTACTATGGAACGTCTTGAAAAATTAAAAAGAAAACGCAGTAAATTTCAATTATGCTATTGGTGTGTTTGGACAGCTGGCAACAATGTCACGATATGTAAACATAAACAGCAAGCATCATGAAAAAATAAAACATGAATATCAACGTAAATCAAAGCTAATCTAATTTTCGGACACATTTCGTTAGTTTATGTCATAGTTAAACCGTATTCAGTAATCCTGCGTACAACTCAGACTGAAATCGTTCACATTAATGCAATGTTTACGGTAGTCGGATGTTAACAAAACAAGTGGTTATTGTTGTCTGCCTTGTAGATTGGTAGGTGTTGGTAGTCAAGTTTCTCACGACTACTAATCTTAAGTTGATGATTTTTATGGTACAACTACAAAGAGATTGGAGTGCCACCGCAAGTCACCTTAAGCGGGTATCTTATAAAAATAGTAGAAAATTGAGGAATGGATTCACATTTTGATTTGCTTAATTGATTGCCTTATTACAAAGACTTGCACGTTGGCAAGCATATTTCTATTGTTGATCTGAGTATCCAATTATAACACAATGTTCTACAAAGTTTTCGAGGAAAGGTATGGCTTTCATTTAGTTGTTGTTGCAATGAATTTCGTTTATCCCACTCAGAGTTACGATTTTTTTTAGAGCAAAATTATGCCAAAAACACTAAATCGATTTGAAGCACACCTAAATTTCAACCAATTAAGCTGAAATTTTCACCAGAAGTCTATCTTAGCATAAGAGTTGTAAATGCCAGTTGACCGGTCGATTTTAAGAAACTTTTTGAAATTTGAACAGATCTAGTAAACATATTATCTCGTGTTTGCACTGATTAGTGGTGTTATAGTGACGAAATTTCGATTTTACTTCAACTGAATCAACTTGCATGCAAAGTTTCAGATGTACCCTCTATTGACTTATCGCATGTGCTAATGTGCTCAGCTGAAATCTGCAAGATACCTACATCTTGCCGTAACTCCCGGGCTCATATTGTGTCGATTAAGTGAGAGCTCAATTTGCAAAGCCGTGATACGAGGGGGTGAGGTGAATGTTCGTCTAACTAGTCTTCAACAAATCATCAACGGATTTCCCATAACGTTCGGAAAAGTACCGATATCGTTTATTCTCTACCTCCCGGGGAAATTCCTTTGTTTTATTGTTTTACACACACGTGCATAATTGAACCTCCGCGTCAACATTTTACCAATTAGGATATTTCGTTGTTGAACGTCTAAAATTTTCAACGGTTTCAAACACCCATTTGTTATGGGATATTCGAGAGTAGACGATGATTTCAGCCGTTTAATATTTGGCGGTTTCCCCTAGCACTAGTAACTGAAACCTCGTATAAAATTAAATTGAGATAGCCCTACCCTCTGTAGAGGTAATATGTATCCATATTTATACTGCCTACGATCGCATATTTGTAACAATCGACAAAAGTAGGCATGGGGAAAATGGAACGATGAAGTTTGTGATATGTGTAAGTAAGTATGCAAATCTCAATGATTGTCTAAAAATTCCTAATAATTGCACACACATTTAATCCAGTTGAATTCTTGGTAGAAACGCTTCCATGACTTGGTATTTGGGTGCAAATTAATTGCGAAAGTTGTTGTTCATAGCTGATGGCATACCGGCCACAAACTTTCCAGTGTTACTGTTATGCTTGACTTGATAGTTTTTTCGAGTTTTCTGGAACGAGTTTTCTGATTCCATCTGTTCAGCTGAAAGAACTAACAATTTGGTGATGATTCATGAACTTAACTCAAAATCGACAAAAATGTCAGTGATACTCATGTTTTTCCTTTGAAATGCTTATCTAGAATGCTATCAAAAATCAAGAAAAGATAAAAATAAAAATGGGGGGGGGGTCCCGTAGCGTAGTTGGCTACACGTTCGCCTTACAAGCGAATGGTCGTGGGTTCGATTCCCAGCCCCTCCACCAAAACCTTCGTCAGTCGCCGGATGCGCAGCCTATGCGGTGGCGTATTGGGGTGCTGCGCGCCTTACCGTCACGACTGCCTGATGACGACTGACAACTTGTTCTTCTCGGAGGCATTCCTCCAACGTTACCCGGATAAATGGCAACCGAACAAAGGCAACGATCATTGGATACACGACATGGACAAAACGGACACAATGGAAACACGATGAGATGGACCAGCAACGACAACAACAATGAATAATGGAAAAATCTAAAAATAGATTCTGTGTGGATTCTCGCTGCAGAATACCACAGTAGATCTTGGCACAGTAGCGGTTAAATAACACAGAGTGCCTACCAAATAAAGAAATAAAAAAAAATAAAATAAAAATCATGAGGACTACTGTTACTGGCTACGCCTATCTTCAAGGTAACCAGGAAGAGGATGGAACTTAGCAAGAGGCCAGCGACTTAACGACACCCTTAGAAAAACCATGGAGTTGGATATTGAGGAAGTTATTCGTTGGTTGGTATTTTTTAAATACGATTTTTTACGATAACAGTAGGAGTTGAAAGTAGGTGAAGAATTTAATCCTAAGTACACTGCCCCCACTCTCATATCAGTCCCATAATGCTTTTCCGCATACTGAGTTAGAGTTGCCATTGAAGTTCCAAATTGCATCTTCCACATAAAACTTCAAAAAAAAAATCTAATAAATTGAAACATCAACGGATGTTGTTGAAATTTTGATAAGTTGTTCATTATTCGATAGATTACCGTGAAACGATTCAGTTTGATTGAAATTGTTTAGATCCGGTCAATGTAATGTCATGTAAATTCTTAATAAGACTGTTATGCGGAAATTTTCAATAAAATATATTTCAATAATTAAATATTAAATAATTACAATTACAGTTACGATTTTTGGAAGTACGGAAGTACATAAGAAATGAACACTATTCCTTGGGTTAACTAAAAGTGATAAAAGTCAAATGGGACGGTTATGCGAGTGGGGGCAACACAGTAAAATTGAACGAAGCGAAAACCCGCGTTAAAAAAAAAATAGCGGCGCCGTGTCACCATCTGATTTTTTTTTTTCAAATAACCCAGTAATCAAGCAACTTTTTTCCCACGCCCTCTGCACTAGCTTCGCAACTCGATTCTGCAAAACCTGTTTTTTACGCACGGTCAAAACGCTATCTAGCCTGAATTACTTCTGACAACAATCATAAACGACTTTAAAGTCTTCTTCTTCTTATTGGCATTACATTCCCAAACTGGGACAGAGCCGCCTCGCAGCTTAGTGTTCATTAAGCACTTCCACAGTTATTAACCGCGAGGTTTCTAAGCCAGTTTACCATTTTTGCATTCGTATATCATGAGGCTAGCACGATGATACTTTTATGCCCAGGGAAGTCGAGATAATTTCGAAAATTGCCTAGACCGGCACCGGGAATCGAACCCAGCCACCCTCAGCATGGTCTTGCTTTGTAGCCGCGCGTCTTACCGCACGGCTAAGGAGGGCCCCGACTTTAAAGTACTTTCCATCATTTACTCCCTATAAACGCTTATTACCTTCCCTGACATACAAAAACTTCACTCGACATTGGCGTTATTATGTGATGCAGCTAAAACTATGTTCACTATCTTAGTAACAGGAAGAAATTTACCCTTTCCTATAGCAGTTTTTAATTAAAAAAAAAACTGGTTTGAATACTCCTCAGTTCTCTACTCTGCACTCGAGGTCTGCATTTCGCATTTTAACAAATCCCATTCATGAAGAGCCAAGACCATAGTTTACCTGAATCGAAAGCCTGACGATTTTTACAATATGCCCCCGAAAATAATTATAAAGCATTCGCTGATTTTCATACAAATTGATCATGTTTGAGGAATACATAAAGTCTCGATTTTTTGCGATTAGATTGAGGAGATTTTTGGCATTCCATTCCAGCCCTCATATAAAAGTGGTGGCTGTATAATTATTTTCAACTACAACAATCATTAACTAAAAATGTAGGTAATTTTAGGCTGGGATGCCAAAAATGTCCTCATTCTAATCGCAAGAAATCCAGTTTGTGATCCTCAAACATGACCATTTTGTATGAAAATCAGCAATTGCTTTATAATTATGTCCGGGTCTGTACAATTGGCGCTTTTTTGGAGCATATTATTTCAAATTTGAATATTGCTACTAGATTTACATTTGATTTAGTTGATAATAAAAGTAGGCTCAAATTATTTTTATTTTGAATTTTTTCACAACAGGCTGTGCAAAAATAGTGACTAGTGACCATTTTCCGAAAAATAGTGACTTTAGTGACTTTTGGATGCAAATAGTGACTTTTTAGTGACAAGACTTGAAATAGTGACCAAGTCACTAAAAAGTGAATCGTCACCAGGCCTGCTATGAGTCAACGTGCGACCTTTTGTGCTTGGTCCGCAACTCGATTTTGCAAAACCTGTTTTTTACTTACGGTCAAAACATTGTCTAGCCTGGCCTTTGCCAGAATTACTTTTGACAACCATCATATACAATTTTAAAGTACTTTAAGTCACATTATCGCTCATTATTTTCCCTGACATATGTCGAATTCGTTTTTAAACCTGGGTCAGTGCCAACCTGAACCCTGAATAAAAAAACATTTTCAGTTCCATCTGTCATTGGATATGTTGGTGTGCGTAGCATCGTGTTTGTTTTGATTCGAAACATAAGATCCAGGACATCCAGTGCACTGGAAGTGCGTTGGCGTTGACTAATCAGATCATGATAAATAAATATGTTTAAGTGCGTGAACTGATTTTTGCGGATAGTGGAATTTACTTTTAGGTGGATATAAACAGGGAAACTGCTCCTGGAATTCATCTCATGGCTCCGATATTCATCCCATCAAAAACAAAGCAATGGAAAGAAATTTGGATTGTTTATTATTTTTGGGATTTTTCTCAGCAGTGAGCACAAATGTTGACAAAAAGAGGCGACGAAATTGGTGGTGCATTTCTTTGTTTCCCGTTGAGATGAATATATGTTCAGTGAGATAGAGATCGGAACAGTTCCCCTATTTAATTATATTCAATAATCATGTGCACATTTTTATACAAAGAATTCCGTATTTTCCGTATTTCCGTAAATTCATCTATTTCTGCAAAAGTTTTTTTTCGGAGAACACTCAGAAGCATGTAATAAAAATTCTCCAGGATTCGCTAATTTTTTTTCCTCGCTACCTCTCCTGATAAAGGTAGCCTCACACCTTGGGAAAATTTTCCGCCGGATTTTGGGCCCCGTGCATTTTCAATTTTCAACAATCTCCCGGAGGAATGGCTCTAGGTACTTCCGGGGAATTTGTGTACGAAACTTGCGGAGCAATTCCTGAAGGATACTTCGAGTAAGTTCCTGTATTCTAGAAAGATTTCCTGAAGGAATTATATTGTAGGAATTTCCAAATTAGTTCCTGGAGCAGCTTCCAGAGAAAATCCTGGAACAGTATTCAAAGATATTCCTAGAGGAATTTTCAAAGGAATTCATCTCGAAAGGATCCCTTGGAAACAATATGGAGAAATTCTTGAAAGATATCGCCAAAAATTCAAGAAAGATTTATTGAAAGAATTTCTGAAGTAATTTCTGGCAGAATTCCCGAAGAAAATTCTGAAACGCCCGAAAGAGAAATTCTGCATAAGAAATAATTCTATTTGGTATTCCTCAAATATATTTTTCTGACAATTTTTAGCGGATTTTTTGAACGGGTTTCAAGTGGACTTCCCAAACTACATAATTCCATCCACCGACCTAATTTAGGACATCATCTGTGAGGAAAAACTGAATGAACTTATGAATACATAGCTTTCCTAACAATTATTTTTAAAACTGAATCTAGACAACATTGCCGGATTAATTTCATATTAAACTACAATAACAAATATCACAAAATTCCTCGAAAAAAGATTTTCAACGCGCATTTTATTTTAATAAACATATTATAGCTTCGTTTTTCCCTTCTGCTTGTTTATTCCGCCCAGTCCCACCCACCCACG
Source organism: Armigeres subalbatus (assembly GCF_024139115.2). NCBI lineage: Eukaryota > Metazoa > Arthropoda > Insecta > Diptera > Culicidae > Armigeres > Armigeres subalbatus. The sequence continues at coordinate 95,240,329 of NC_085139.1, read as the reverse complement.
TGGTTTTGACAGTTGTAGTACAGTTGTATTGGTGAACCCGGTGCGAAACCGTGAAACAACACAGTGCGAACCCGACAGCTTTGGGGTTGGAACTAGTGCGAACCTAGTTCCAACCTGAGCGAATAAAAAAACACTTTGACAGCACTTAGGTTGGAACTGGTTCCAACTAGAGGCCTGAATAAGAGAAACGCGGATAGGTATGTGCCGCCAATCGAACCGTCAAAAAACAGCAGCCAATCGAGCAGGAGACCTGTCAAGCAGCCAAAATGTTGGCTCAAATACTGAAAACGGCCAAATTCGATTTTATGTCATTTTTAGATAAACAAAATTGAACGTATTTTAATATAATATATGCAAGTCATTTATAGATTATGAAATGAAATTACATTGTTTATTGGATTCTATTGTTATGTGATGTGGACATATAAAATAGCGGATAGTAAGATTTTATCTACATAAACCTTTTCTTTCTTTTCATGTGTTGTTCTTTGATGAAGAAGATTGGATGCAGTGTTGGCAGAGTCATATTTTCTATCCGCGTTTCTCCTATTCAGGCCTCTAGTTCCAACCTAGGTTGGAACTTTTTAAAAACGAATTCGACAATAGAGAAACCTCACTCGACGTTGTTATGTGATGCAGCTAAAACTGTGTTCATTATCTCAGTTACAGGAATAAATTTATGTTTATCTGAAGCAGTTTTTTGATATAAAAATCAGAAGGGTTATATTCAAGATACGACCGCCCGACGTAAACTACGTAAAGCAGATCATAAGCTAATAATTAATTTGCTTAGAGCTTAGAGTGATTGAAATTTTGACTTTTTCGCTCCCCTATGCTTGAACGATAACATTTGCTGTTTTGATGAACCTCCTAAATTTTCAACTGAATTGGTTTTAATTGAATACGAGCAGTTTGAAGTTTGTATGGAAATCGCCCCGTATGTGAAAGATCGTTTCGTGAGGCGGCTCATTAACTATTTAGGGGGATATCCCCCAGCGCAGGACACCTCCCAATACCGGACACTTCTTAAAACGATACTTGCAGAGCTCCCTCCATCAGCTTATTAAGTACAAAAGGAAGCTATTTAAAAGGCTTTTAACGGCTTGGAATATCAGATCTTCATGTAAGCTTTGTACAAAATATGAAATTGAATAAAAATGCTTAAAATTTTGATGTTTCGCGTTATTTTTGAAGGTTTGAACCAACACAAATCAATCTAATGCATTTTGATTTTGTGAAGATGGTCCATATTAGCCATATTTTAAATAATGTTGATGATTTCTTAGATTTGCCATTTAATTGTGGTGTTCGGACATTGAGATTTTTCATTGCCATTTTTTACCCCTGTTTTGTTACACTTACTTCAATTCAATTGTTTCTTTACTGTTGTACTGAGAAAGCCACAGAAATTAGCAGAAACAAAAATTAAAGAGGACATTCTAAAAGGTGAGAATTTGGATTAGGATGTAAAAAAATTAGGTGAAGAGTCAAATAAGCTCTACTAACAATTTTTAATATTTACAGCTTGAAGCACGTGCAAAATATGATTATTCTGAATGATGCCTTTACTCATGTAACAGGAACTTAGTCACATTTGAACAATATTTGAACATTTGATGCAATAGTGTCCGGTACTAGGAGACATTTTTCTGAACCGTGAAATTTTCTCCAAAATTCATCGTCGTAAAACGTGTTCAAATGATCAAATATAGCTTGTATGAATCATCAATGGCCATATTTTATGTATAAGGTATAAAAGGAAATATAATCCGGATAGTTAGAGTTTTTTTTGTCAAATGGCTTTTAAAAAGACAGAATCTTTTGTGTCCGGCACTGGAGGATCTCCCCCTAAATATAATCAACCCGAAGACCTTGAAGAATATTTCTTAATCTGTAAGACGGTTGTTGTTGCGATCCGATCGAACTTTCGTAAGCAAAGTAAAAAAAGAAAACAAAAATGCTCATTATTGATATGTTATTCTTTTACGTGCTTAAATGAATTTCCGACGATTTAGTATTTCATTAAAAAAAATTCTTGCAAGCAGAAAATTGTTTCGCAACAAAATTTTCTATGTTGCCAACGTACTCATATATTTTTAGATATTAATAAGCAACATTGCAAAAAAGTTTTCCAAAAAAGTTACTGTTTTCATAGTAATTCTCAAACTTCAAATCGCGTGTGCTAAGTCAAATTACAACCAAATCTGCTAAAAATTAGGGAAGTTCTATAAAGACGACTGATACCACCGTTTAAGCATAGGGGAGCGAAAAAGTCAAAATTTGAACCAGTCTTATGAGCATGATTGACTGCCACGGTTGTTACTCTGTTTCTGCCAGGCCAGATGTAATTACAAAGACAACCAACAGATGATATTTAAGAATAATATAACCTACATTGTGTACAAACGGATGACCCAAATTTAAGTAATACCGGCGCCGGCCCTGTCCGAATGCGGGCCAATTTGAATGGGTAGGAATATGTTGACGTGACACTCGTATTAATAGAGGCAGACGAGTCATTTGCACTTCCACGAGTAACCATTGGGATGTTGGATATATGGGGTCGGGAGGTAGCGAGGTTCCTTTTGGTAAACGTTTTGCCGCGTGAAATGTGTAGTTTTTCGGAAATCATGTTTGATGTTTCTAACAAAATAAGCGTAACTCAATATATGAAAATGGTTGGATATGACCATTTAAATTTTTCATTTCACCCCAAATTTATTATTCCGCAGTGGTGATGATGCCTTTCCTTTCTCCGACTGTTGTGTGACTTTTGAAGTGCTATTTTAAAGGGGTGCTGCATAAATAGTAAGATAATCTTGTTTATAGTTGATAATCAATTTTAATGATCATCTCTTGCTTACATCAACATGTCCAGCATCTGTAACACTTTTTCATAAACTCTACTTTTTTGCTCCGACCGCGGTCATTGCTCTGGTTCTATTGTTGTACTTTTTGTGCGAATCACCGCCAGTGTTGGGAAATGTACATTAAAACACTTTGATTATGCGAATGTTTATCTTTTTTTCAGTCAAATTTCTTGCGCCAAACAAGCCGAAACAGTTTTCCAAAAAAATGTACGCGACATCGTGACATTTATTTTTCCGATGAAGCAAACTGTTTGCTTGCTGCTACGTTAGAGTCGTGCCGGCGCGCGGTCAACATTTGCGTGAGATTTTTTGTTTCGGCTCGTGCGCAGCGCAAACAGCACAGAATCGAGTTTAATTACCTGTGGCGCAAAGCCTAGAAGGAGTGCTATCCGTAGGTACTGATTTATTCGTTCTTGTCTCTAAATCAAGCAAGTAGTAATGAAATGAATATTTCCCACCAAAAACGGTTATACGTTGTGAAATTATTGTACGAAAACATTAATTGTGGGGAGAGAAAATGGTAAAAGCATGTGCTGACTGTCGTCTGCTTGGCGTGGCTGCTGCTGTGGCTGCCGTGGTTTTGTTTTTATTTTTTTGCGTAGAAGAAGGAATGGTAAAAAGAAATGTCAACCATTCCCGTCCCTGGCGGTCACCGCACAAAAGTGGAGCGCAAGACAAGAACCAACGACACCAGACGGCGGTCGTAACGAAATTCTGAGTTGGTAAAGAATTGGAATTTTCAATGTTTTTACGGTGGGAATCAATAGTTCCAATGGGCTGAAAAATTGCTGGAGAGTTTCCGATTCGATTGATAATAAAATCTCGAAAATCCATTGAAAGATAACGGAGCTATTAACGTTTGAAATCTTACATGATTTCGTGACGGTCTCGAATTTGGAAATTTTCATTTGCCACCCTGTATCCGAGTCTTCCCCTTAGACGTAGTTTACGTCAAAAAACTGGATTCTACCCTACTGAATTCTGTACTGTACAGGGGACTGAAGAGAAGGCTAATACGCCTACCCACCATTCGTTCAATATGGCGTACAATGTTTTTGTTTTAATTTCGTTGATTTCATAATAACAAAGCTTCGGAAGTATCGACGGGCTTCTTTCCGACATAAAAAAGTCATACAAACACAAAAGGCTCGATATACCTCAATCAATTGCAAGTTTTCACAAGGAGAAGTTAATTGCCGACAATTAGCACTAACTGCGAACGAACCAATCACCCAAAACGAGCAGCTGTATTCGGGTATACCACCCAGAAACTGGGTACCAAAAACAGAAGTACCAAAAACGATGTTGAGTAGAGTGCCATTGTACCGCGGATGACAGGCGTTTCACCCTCCTGGTACTGTACTTTAGGTCTGAAATTCGTATTTTAACAAATTCCATTTGTGAAGAGCAAGACCATAGTTTACCTGAATCGAAAACCTGGCGATTCTCACAATACACCCCCGAAAATCATTATAAAGCCTTCGCTGGTTTTCATAAAAATGGTCACGTTTGTGGAACAAAGTCTTAATTTCTAGCGATTCAATTGAGGACATTTTTGGCATCTCAGCCTAAAATAACCTAAATTTTTAATTATTGACTGTTTTACGTATGTATGTTTATTGAAAAGACACGTTCTATAAAGTTTTTAGATGTAAAATATAGTTGAAAACCATTATTGAGATTCTCACGTCCGAATGTGTGAGTGGCGATAAAAGGAAAACAAACACTCCTAGATGATGCTACTCAGCAAAGTTTGGGTAAAAATGAGTATATTTCCATATATGTTTTGACTCCTTCGCAACCATTGTGATGACTCGATCAATTTTGAGGTTATGAGCAGAAGGAAAACAAACATGTATTTACACATGCCGAATTGCACATCAGTGTGCGAGCGATAAACGTCACTCATCTCTATAAAGTCACTCCACTTGTATAGAGTTTCATATAGAAGAGGTGGCTTTATAATTATTTCCAACTAAAACGTGCCTAACATGCATACCAAAAACAATTATAATTTGGGATGCCAAAAATGTCCTCAATCTGATTGCTAGAACTCGAGATAGTGATCCTCAAACATGACCATTTTGTATGAAAATCAGCGAATGCTTTATAATTATTCCCTAGGGTGTAGTACACTTAGCGCTTTTAGCATAATATTTCAAATTTCTATATTGTTACCAGATTTACATTTGATTCGGTTGATAATAAAAGTAGGTACAAATGATTTTTATTTCGATTTTTTTCCAATAGGCGGTGCAAAAATAGTGACCATTTAGTGACCATTTTCCGAAAAATAGTGACTTTAGTGACTTTTGGATGCAAATAGTGACTTTTTAGTGACTAGCCTCAAAATAGTGACCAAGTCACTAAAAAGTGACTCGCTACCAGGCCTGCAAGAGATATGCATCAATAACAATTCATTTCAGCCCAAACAACGTTTATGTTTTGCGCTTGCGTATCAAACGGCTGTTCAGAGCAACAGGTTTGTTTGGAAGTTTGACAGCATATTGTGCGTTATATTCGTGCCTGCATTGCTGCATTGCTGAGCATCTGATCAAAAATAAACACAATTCGACGACGAAGTTTCCTACTGTGTCAGAATCAGGGCTCACATTTATATCTTCAGGTTGATGCATGATGCAGGTTTCGGTATAATAATTTAGGTATATTTTATCATTTATTATTAACTAATTCGATATAAAATCGTTCTAACGTGATGCTCATCAATATTATTGAAATCTCCGGTACTTATTCAAAAGGACGTATGTGATTTTGAACAAACATTCAAACGACGAGTTGTCCAATCTGATGCCACTCGCACACAAATTAACACCACCGGCAGGTAGCCGAAACCTCTCCCTATCTGTCTATGGTGCCGGTTTGTGTGGGAGGGCTATCAGATCGGATAAATCGACGTTTGAATCTGTGTTTACCAAATCACATACATATGTCCTTTTGAATAAGTACCCGAGAAATACTTGCTCGTTTGGGTTTACTAATACCGGTTACTTTAGAACTTATTGATTTTGAACGCAAATGCATTTATATACACATAATGGTATAACAAAATTTAATTTAAGTAAAGTAAAAATTCAAACTAATGGAGCAACCTTCTTTGACCTGATCAAAAGTCTTGTACTAGCAGCCTATCGTTTTCAATAAAACACCATTATCAATTACCAATTACCAATCTTCTACATCCAGTTGACACCACTCAGCAACAAGCTTACAAATAAGCTCAAAAGAAAAGAAGAAGAATCTACACTTCCAGACAGTAAATATGTATGCTAAAATAGCCTGATTCATTATTGATGTCGTTATAAAAAGAAGAAACGAACATACAGTAATCATCATATAGAGTGAATTATATGCTACGAAAGTGTCAATCAAACAGAATAATTAAATATGTGATAAAATTAAATTATTATGGTTTGCAAGCAAATAAGCTAGCGATATCAGCAATGTAGACTGGCAGAGCAATTCAAGATTACAGAATAATATTATCCAACGACAATTGATTATAGATATTGTCAGCATTGAGCTGGTTGTACTTAATTTGTATTGAATAAAATCAAAATAAGTATGTACAACAAGAAAAATATGATGTGGTTCCAATGCTAACGTAATTTGACACCGGATATCATAATCACCAACACCGACAAGCACACTTACCTCGGATCTTCGTATTGGACAAACACCAGCTGCCGGTTGGCCTGCGGCCGGTGGACAGCCTTCACGTCGCCAGCCTGGAGGGCGATCTGGTACACCAGTTCGTCGTCGACCAGTGCATCCCGCAGCAGCAGCATAATCCGTCCCGGTTGAATGCGGTCGGCATTGCTGCTGCCACCGCCACCGGTGTTGTTGTAGTTGGCCGACATCTTAGTAGAATCGTTGCGAGGCATGGCGACTAATACGCAGCGCACAATCACTTCCAAACGTTGAGACACAGAAATATAATACGAAAAACTCTGCACAGCTTACTTTGTAGAGCAAATATTTTACAATTTGTTAAGAATTTTCAATTTAAAAAAAAACTGTTCAAAGAAACACACAAGACACGACGCACACGACACGGCTGAAGAAACAAGACTGACGGACTGATGACAGTGACAGCCAAACACGATGCGCGCGCATCAGCAAAATCTGCAGGGTTGGATCAGTTTTGCCAAGTCAATCTTTCATGCGATTTACACATCAAAATAAATAGGTAAAATTTACCTATTTATTTAAGTACAACCAGCTCAATGCTGACAATATCTATAATCAATTCTAGAGTGCTTTGAAAATAGGTCGTATGTGCAAAAGAGAGTCTCTCTTTGGATCTATTCTCTTTCGATTATTACAAAACTATACAAAAGTTTACTTCGATTTTTTTGGCAGATAACCAAAGACGATAGCTTTGTCTATCATGCTGAAGTGGAAATGTAGCAAAAAATGCAAAACTAGCCGATATATTAGCGAAAGAGAGCGCGATCAAAGAGAATCTCTCTTTTGCACATACGACCAATTCTCAAAGCAATCTAGAATTGTCGTTGGATAATATTATTCTGTGATTATTCTGTAATCTTGAATTGCTCTGCCAGTCTTATTTGCTTGCAAACAATTATAATTTAATTTTATCACATATTTAATTATTCTATTTAATATTGCTTTTTGCATTGAAACTTTTCGTTTCGTCGTTGAATACAATTCTCGCTTAACTTTTCAAAAGGACCTAAGTAACATTTTTTTCATGAATATTAATTTGAATACTGCAATCAACAGATTTCATGTTCAGTTCAATCAAAGGTAATTGCCTATTTCCGGGGATTAAACCACCCGACTTGGACGTTAATTTACAATGTTATGAAAACTCATATGTGAATATGTACGTTATGTGGAAGATATTGATTTGAAAAATGTATTGGAGGTAACCACTTTCCCTTCGATGGGACTCGAACCCATGACCCTACAGTACGCTAGACTGGTGCTTTAACCAACTAAGCTACGAAGGACCTCCGTCGGCCTTCGCAACCTAGCGGCTACTGAACGAGCTCGAGATTCCCAAATTGGACGCATAGTCAAATCACTCGCAATCCATTTATCAAGCCAATACTTCCACATGTGTATTGTACACGTCCACATTAGAGGAGCGTGAGTATTTAGAATGTCTGGCGGCTATACACATTCTTCATCAGCAACGGTACTGATCAAGTGAGGTTGTGTAAGCTATTTGCCAGTCGGTCGTCAAGCTCAGACCCGACCGCATTGCGTAGGCAAGAGCACGCAACTCAAGTTCAGTTCAATCAAAGGTAATTGCCTATTTCCGGGGATTAATGATTGATAATGAGATTTCATGTTGTTCTGTTGATTGCGCTATTCAAATTAATTCATGAAAAAAATGTTACTTAGGTCCTTTTGAAAAGTTAAGCGAGAATTCGCGAACACGAAGGTAATGCCTCTAAATATTTACTCACTCTTATGGCAACAACGCATTGCTATCTGTCAGACTGTGCGTGAAACATGGCCGCCGATCACCCTTTCTTGTTGCTCTACAGTAAAATCTCATAAGGAACTGTCAGACTGTGCGTGAAGAATTTACCTTCGTAGTCGCGAATATGACATTAAATCAAGACAAAATTTTTAAAACGACTTATCTGCTTTTGTAAACAAAGATTCAAACGACGATTTGACGAATCTGATAGCTCTCCCACGCAAACCAGCACCATCAATCACTCAGAATAAAACGCTTATTGTATATATGCGTTCTGCACATAGAATTTGACCAGTTACTTTCACTGTTACAAAATATGTGCGACGATAATGGATTATTGCTGATTCGTTCATCATAATTTGTAAGTGCAAAAGTATTACTATTTTCAATAGTGCCGCACTTAAAATATACTTTGATATTTATCGGCGTGTTTTCATTAGCATTGCACATATTTATCTACACGTAAAAAAAATTAATGTTGTTTATTATTAATATTTCTAAGGGCCGATTTCTTCACCTCCGCTTAGGCCTTAAACCACGTTTAAACGTATGGGTAAGCACCGCTTAAGGTGCCTGCCAGAGTAAACGCGACGAGCGATGCGACGCGACGCGACTCACGTAAAAGAATAACAATCATTATCAACAGGCTGTCAAATTGCACTGTCGCGTCGCGTCGCATCGCACGTCGCGTTTACTCTGGCTTGCCCCTAAGAGTTAAGCGAAGGTGAAGAAATTGGCCCTAATACTTTTTTGCCAAAGCAGGCGCTTAAGGTCTGAGGGAAGGGTTTTCCGTTAAAAAAGCACGTGGTAGCACTCTCTGAGAGAGAAAATTGCCCAATAAGCCATTTTATGAGACAGATTCGAACAGCTGATCAAAATTTTGAGTGGACGGCTCGGTCTTTGTTTTGGTAAATTTGCTTGTAAACCATCATCATTTCGTCATCATCATCATCATTTCATTTCATTTTCGCAAATGTTCCTTGTAAAATGTAAATATTAGTATTTGATCTCCTGTCATTTGAGCTTTCTATAAAATGGCTTATTCAGCCCGCCAGAATGACGCTGGCAGTGTCGTCAAAATTATTTCATCATAATGCAGTTTACAATTGCTTGAGAATTTGCCGTAAACGGAGAACAAAAGAAATTGGCAACAATGGGGAAGAAATTTGTCACTCATGCAGTGGTTCGGCGAGAGAACAGCAGCAGCGCCGACCAATCACGCAATGAGGAAATCAAAATAAACAAACTTCAGCTGGTTTTGGAAAATGAAAACAGAGCCGTTTCTAGAACAACATTAGAAAATATTGTGAGAGGATTTATGTACAAGGTTTCCACATAAGCTTTGAAAAGTATTTGGGTGATAACAGTGGTGCTGGTGTAAGTAAGACAAATAAGACAAAATAAGAAAAATAAGACAAATAAGACAAAAAAGACCTCCAGGAATTCCTCCGGAAGTTCCTCCTGGAAATCCTCCGGAAGTTCCTCCTGGAAATCCTCCGGAAGTTCCTCCAGGAATTCCTCCGGAAGTTCCTCCAGGAATTCCTCCGGAAGTTCCTCCAGGAATTCCTCCAGGAGTTCCTCCGGAAGTTCCTCCAGGAATTCATCCGGAAGTTCCTCCAGCAATTCCTCCGGAAGTTCCTCCAGGAATTCCTTCGGAAGTTCCTCCAGGAATTCTATCAGAAGTTCCTCCAGGAACTCCTTCGGAAGTTCCTCCAGGAATTCCTTCAGAAGTTCCTCCAGAAATTCCTTCGGAAGTTCCTCCAGGAATTCCTTCGGAAGTTCCTTCGGAAATCCCTCCGGAAGTTCCTTCGGAAATTCCTCCGGAAGTTCCTTCGGGATTTCCTCCGGAAGTTCCTTCGGGAATTTCTCTGGAAGTTCTTTCGGGAGTTCCTCCGGAAGTTCCTTCGGGAATGCCTCCGGAAGTTCCATCGGGAGTTCCTCCGAAAGCTCATCCGGGAATTCCTCCGGAAATTCTTCGGAAATTCCTCCAAAAGATTCTCTGAAAACTTCCAGAGGAATTCCCGAAGGAACTTCCAGAGGAATGCCCGGAGAATCTTTCAGAGGAATTCCCGGAGGAATTCCCAGAGGATATCCTGGAGGAACTTCCAGAGAAATTCCCGGAGGTATTCCTGGGGAAATTCCGGAGGAATTCCCGGAGAAGCTTCCGTAGGAATTCCCGGAGTAACTTCCAGAGAAATTCCTGGAGGAACTTCCAAAAGAATTCCTAGAGGAACTATCGAAGGAATTCTTGGAGGAACTTCCGAAGGAATTCCTGGAGGAACTTCCGAAGGAATTCCTGGAGGAACTTCCGAAGGAATTCCTGGAGGAACTTCCGAAGGAATTCCTGGAGGAATTCCCGAAGGAATTTCTGGAGGAACTTCCGAAGGAATTCCTGGAGGAACTTCCGAAGGAACTCGTGGAGGAACTTCCGAAGGAACTCCTGGAGGAACTTCCGAAGGAACTCCTGGAGGAACTTCCGAAGGAATTCCTGGAGGAACTTCCGAAGGAATTTCTGGAGGAACTTCCGAAGGAATTCCTGGGGGAACTTCCGAAGGAATTCCTGGAGGAACTTCCGAAGGAATTGCTGGAGGAACTTCCGAAGGAATTCCTGGAGGAACTTCCAAAGGAATTCCTGGAGGAACTTCCAAAGGAATTCCTGGAGGAACTTCCAAAGGAATTCCTGGAGGAACTTCCGAAGGAATTCCTGGACGAACTTCCGAAGGAATTCCTGGAGGAACTTCCGAAGGAATTGGTGGAGAAACTTCCGAAGGAATTCCTAGAGAAACTTCCGTAGGAATTCTTGGAGAAACTTCCTAAGGAATTTCTGGATAAACTTCCGAAGGTATTTCTGCAGTAACCTTCGGAAGAATTTCTGGAGGATCTTTCGAAAGAATTTCTGGAGGAGCTTCTGAAGGAATTCCTGGAAGAACTTCCGTGGGAATTTCTGTAGTAACTTCCGAAAGAATTCCTGGAGGAACTTCCGAAGGAATTCCTGGAGAAACTTCCGAAAGAATTGCTGGAGAGAATTCTGAAGGAATTTATGGAGGAACTTCCGAAGGAATTCCTGGAGAAACTTCCGAAGGAATTCCTGGAGAAACTTCTGAAGGAATTTCTGCAAAAACTTCCGGAAGAATTTATGGAGGAACTTCCGAAGGAATTCCTGGAGAAACTTCCGAAGGAATTCCTGGAGAAACTTCTGAAGGAATTTCTGCAAAAACTTCCGGAAGAATTTGTGGAGGAACTTCCGAAGGAATTCCTGGAGAAACTTCCGAATGAACTTCTGAAGGAACTCCAGAGGAATTTTTGTAGAAACTTCCGGATGAATTCCAGGAGGAATTACTGGAGGATCTTCCGGAGGAATTACTGGAGGAACTTCCGGAGGAATTCCCGGAGGAACTTCTGGAGGAATACCTGGAGGTATTTCCGTAGGAATTTATCTTGTTTATCTTATTTGTCCTATTTGCCTTATTTGCTTTATTTGTCTTATTTGTTTAATTTGGATTATTCGTTTGATTTGTCTTATTTGTCTTATTTATTTTCAATTTTTTATCTCATCTCATTGCTATATTTGATTTCAATTTATATATTTGGTAACCTCGTGTTCACAAATAGGAATACGCTTTTTTTCTAGTGTCACGCTGGATACAAAGTTGACGGACTTTCTACCGCTCTCATCCTCTCATCGCTCCTTTCCTGCCGTGCGCCACAAGAAAATATGCTGTTGGCTGCTCTCCCGAGATGGTAACTTTTGTATGGAATTTAAAAAACTTGGTTGAAGTAAAAAGAGCTTCCTGCAAAATTTATTGCGGTGACATATACTTTTTATTACGTCAAAATGATCGTTGAAAAAATTTAAAACTTTTGTCAGTTGGGTTTTGCGAAATTTGGTTCCTTTGTGCCTCAAATCATCGGAAAGAGGTACTGAGAAGCGAAAATTTCAGTTCTACAATAGTTCAGTATTTAGAGCTTAATTCAAATTTGGGAAATAGTAGGTCCATGAAATTTTGCAGGAACATTCCCTGATAAATTTCAAAGAGATTGTCAGTTGGAATAAGCGAAATTCGTTCCCAATTCCGAGTTATAGACATTTTAGTACGAAAATAGCGCTCTACCGCGAGAGAGCTTCCCTCAGACCTTAATGACATGTATAAGAAAAAACTTATCCAGTTTTCCGCGAGCGGTAATGGCCGCCAGCTTGCCTGCGGGTTAGTCTCTGATTTGACGTTTCTGGAGGTCAACTGCACCCATCATTCGAGCATTTTGATCAATGTGGTATATGAAAAGGCTTGGATTCACTGAATCAGCACCTTCTTATATGCAACATCCTTAGCCGTGCGGTAAGATGCGCGGCTACAAAGCAAGGCCATGCTGATGGTGGCTGGGTTCGATTCCCGGTGCCGGTCTAGGCAATTTTCGGATTGGAAATTGTCTCGACTACCCTGGGCATAAAAGTATCATCGTGTTAGCCTCATGATATACGAATGCAAAAATGGTATCCTGGCTTAGAAACCTCGCAGTTAATAACTGTGGAAGTGCTTAATGAACACTAAGCTACGAGGCGGCAATGTCCCAGTGTGGGGATGTAATGCCAATGAAGAAGAGAAGTTATATGCAACATTGGTCATAATGCTCGGAGCGGTGGGTGCAGTTGACCTCCAAAAACGTCAAATCAGAGACTGACCCGCAGGCAAGCTGGCGGCCATTACCGTTCGCGGAAAACTGGATACATCGCATTAGTCACATACATTCGGAAACTTATCCAGTTTTCCGCGAGCGGTAATGGCCGCCACCTTGTCTGCGGGTTAGTCTCTGATTTGACATTTCTGGAGGTCAACTGCACCCACCGTTCGAGCATTTTGATCAATGTGGTATATTAAAAGGCTTGAATTCACTTAATCAGCACCTTCTTTTATGCCACATTGGTTAGAATGCTCGGAGTGGTGGGTGCAGTTGACCTCCAGAAATGCCAAATCAGAGACTAACCCGCAGGCAATAAGCTGGCGGCCATTACCGCTCGCGGAAAACTGGATATTGTCGCGCTTATCTTTTTTTAGAGTGCTGCGGCGGTCTTACACTCGCAGGCTCGACTGCGAAGGTAAACGTCAAGATAGCCGCCGTGTTAAAAGATAGGCAGAATTTTCCCGCTCAAAACAAAACCACGTGCTTTTCGCGAAATGACAGCATATATAGATTTCGGTAAACTTTACCGTGTCATTGGTAATCGTTACCGAGATCTCGATAAAGAGTCATCTTTGCCGAATTTCGGTAAAATTATGACGGTATTTCGGTTAAAAGAATTGCTGAATTTCGTTAAAAAAAATACCAAGATCTTGGCTATATATATATGTTGAAATTTGAAATCGTGCCAGTATCAAGTGAGATATGCGGCCGTTTGTTTAGAATCGGTGCTGATCGGAAGTTTTAAAAGGGACCAGGCCACAAATTCATTTGAATCAAGCTTTTTGATCGAGCTTCCATTATGATTACATTCCAGAAGTCTTTTGTCACGTCTAGAATGAAAAACCAACCAAAAAGACGGATTCTTAAGTTGCTGGGGTGCCCCCGGGGAACCCGTAGAGGGGACATTTCAGTTTTGGCACCAAAGCTAGCCATTCGACGGTTCGTTTTTCATGGTTTTCTATCAGGTAGCGAGGTATGAGTATAAAATGAACAACTGATAGCTTTGACCGCTTCCGGGACCTACGGATTGTCCCCGAGGAACCCGTACAAGGGGACATTCCAGTTTTAGCGCCAAAACTGGTCGTTCGACGGATCGTTTTTCATGGTTTTCTATCAGGAAGCGAGGTATGAGTATAAAATGAACCATTGACAGCTTTGACCGCTTCCGGGACCTACGGATTGTCCCCGGGGAACCCGTAGAAGGGGACTTTTATGTTTTAGCGCCAAAACTTGTAATTCGACGGTTCGTTTTTCATGGTTTTATATCAGGAAGCGAGGTATGAGTATAAAATGGACGATTGACGGCTTTGACCGCTTCCGGAACCCATGGATTGTCAGTGGGGAACCCGCAGAAGGGGACATTTCTGTTTTAGCGCCAAAACTGGTTAATCGACGGTTCGTTTTTCATGGTTTTCTATCAGGAAGCATTCCAGTTTTAGCGCCAAAACTGGTCATTCGACAGTTCCCCGGGACAAATCCGTAGGTCCCGGAAACGGTCAAAGCCCTCAATTGTCCATTTTATACGCATACCTCGCTTCCCGATAGACAACCATGAAAAACGAACCGTCAAATGACCAGTTTTGGCGCTAAAACTGGAATGTCCCCTTCTACGGGTTCCCCGGGGACAATCCGTAGGTCCCGGAAGCGGTCATAGCCATCAATGGTCCATTTCATACTCCTACCTCGCTTCCTGATAGAAAACCGTGAAAAACGAACCGTCGAATGGCTGGCTTTGGTGCCAAAACTGAAATGTCCCCTCTACGGGTTCCCCGGGGGCACCCCAGCAACTTAAGAATCCGTCTTTTTGGTTGTTTTTTCATTCTAGACGTAACAGAAGACTTCTGGAATGTAATCATAATGGAAGCTCGATCAAAAAGCTTGATTCAAATGAATTTGTGGCCTGGTCCCTTTTAAAACTCCCGATCGGCACCGATTCTAAACAAATGGCCATATCTCACTTGATACTGGTCCGATTTCAAATTTCAACATATGGTTCCAATCAGAAAGAGCCCTACTTTATTTGTGGTCACTAATATTATTCTGTTTCTAACCACCACTTATCCTAATACCCACCACAAATTTACGGTTCTGAACCTACCTTCGAAAAACCCGGAATATCTCCGGTATCCGATGGCCATGGTCGGTTCCATGAACATATGGTGAAACTACATTAAATTTCTAGTTCAGGCATTCCTGAATTGTCCAAATCGGATAATATTTGACATAGTTACAACACACCTAATTAAGCCCAAAATTTGCCTATCCCAGTTATTTTGGACATCCCCTGTAAGTGACCGTAGTAAAATGATGGAAATGGTGAGCGCATTACGTATTTACTCTATTTTGTGATTCAATATTGAATGCCACCGTAGCGGTCACAATTGAACTATTATTTTCATTTTTCAAAAAGGTTACTTATTTCGGTTGTCAGTGTTTGTTCAAAACAGAACAGTCTCGGGATCACGCATTTTTTGTTCTACTTTGTGCGGTCAGTAATTGGACTAATAAGTGCACGATCATCAGATACACGTTATACACAGCATACCGTTTACCAAGACGAACCCCGCTACATGCCCTACCCCGTATATCCAACATCTAAGTGATTTCTCGTGGAAGTGCAGATGACTCGTCGGCTTCCATCAAAGCGAGTATCACGTCAACATTTTCCTACCCATTCCTTAATTGACCTGCATTCGGACACGGCCGGCGCTGGTATTGCTTTATATTGGGTCACCAGTTTTTACACATTGAGGATGATGTTAGTCCCAAACATCATCTGTTGGTTCTCTGTGTAATTACAGCTGGCCTGGCAATAACGGAGGAGCAACCGTGGGCTCATGCTCAATCATGCTCATGCTCATGAGTGGGTTTTTTAGGGTGCCGACAACCGACCACCTTTTTCGAAACGGCATAAAATCAACGCTTAACAAAATTGGTAATAAATTTTTTTCAATGGATGAAATAAAACAAATCTCTCCACTAGTTATTAGCTTATAGGGTTACTGCTCCTGGACTTCATCTCATAGCTCCGATATTGGTCTCACGAAAAACAAAGCATTGAAAAGGTATTTGGTTTGTTTATTATTTTTGTGATTTTTTCAGCAGTGAGCACGCATGTTATCAAAAAGAAGCGACGAAATGGTGCCGTATTTCTTTTTTCGCGATGAGATGAATATATGTTCATTGAGATGGAGAACGGAACAGCTCCCCTACCTATTATATGCTTCCATTACCTTTATTCCAACCCACAACCACGTACTTCGTCTCCATCAACCCTAGAACTATATGCCACCGACTTTTCAACACAAGTTAGCGTAGGTATCTGAGAAGTTATTTTGAATAAGCCATCGCTGGCCATCTACGTGGTACATCTTTTTTATGATGGCAAGTAGTTTCTATTCGATGGTCGCTGTACGATCATTTAATCTTTATTCCACATTTATTCCACATTCTTTGTTAGGATTGAGAAAAGTTTATGCTCAAGCTGTGTGAATTAGTTCAGAACTGTTATTGAGAGCCTTACAAATTTACAAAATCAATTCCTTTAAGTTACTTCAAGATATATACCACAACCGAACTATTAGTATTAGGTTAGATATTATAAAAATAATGTTAACTGTTAATGGATAATGGATATGAACAAATATGGACAAATTCACTTCAAATAAAAAAATAGCACCGGCACCGTTCATAGCATATCTATGTCATGACAATCGACCGCATCAATCATTCTCCCAATCATAGCATAGAAATCTCCCCCATCATCCAACTCACCGCGGCAGCTACTGACGCTGAACGGCACCGACACATGGGAGCAGGCATCATCATCCACCTCTACCTCCTGCGCCGTTTGCTCAGGTTTATTCAACTCATTACTTGCCAGTTTGCTTTCCTTCCACTCTCGAAGTTCACGCTCCACCAGCTCCATTAGCTCCATGTTCAGTGTCCGCGATTGCTTTGGCCTCTTCAATACGACGACCTTCATCTCCGTGCTAGGCACCGAGCGCGCCTTAACCATCTCAAATTCTTCTATATGTTCCTGAGTTTCCAGCAGTTTGATCATCGCCGTATTAAAACTTTCCACCCCTTCCAACCTTACCGGATGGGTCAAATATTTGGCCCACTTCAGAACAGCGTTAGAAATTTCTCTAGATTTTCTCCACTCAACTATACCCAAGTCACCATAGTCCACGAAGAATACCTGCAGCTTCTCGTTGCTTACCGCCAAAACTTTGGCCCGGAAGAAACCATCGAGATATGGCGCAAAGATGATATCATCGACCAAAGGTGCCGCCTTCAATGGAACCGCATCACGTGCCACCTTATACATTAGATTCGTCAGCAGGTAGTAGTCACTCTGCTGCCCATCTTTGGCGTTGTTGTGGTAGATGTAGATCACACCCGACGGTAGTGACGCAGTGATTTTTATCATTGCACCTTCTCTGGGGAACGGCCCAGACAAGAGGACCCCACCGGAGGCGGCGGAACCAGTATTTGTTTTGGCGATATTGAGCCGCTCCAGTTTGCTGTCGAGACTGATGGCCTTATTGACACTATCCGCTTGAGGCAAACCATTGAGTTTTGGTTGTTGTTTATTTGATGGCTGTTGTACTGACGCTGCTGTTCGTGGTTGCTGTTGTTGGCTGATGCTGCCTTGCCTGTTCGAAGAATTGGCTCGAGTATGGGGTTTGTTAGTATCTTGCTTCCCGCTGAGCGGCGTTTGTTTCTGTTGTGTTTGTGGTTGTCGTTGCTGATCATATTGAGGCTGCGAGTTTTCAGAAGGGTTAGGCGCACCTGTAGAATTCTCGGGAGTAGATACTTTCTGCGAAGTGATTTTATCCTCCGAAGAAATGGGGAGCAGTCGACTGTTTGGAATAAACGTAACATTTAGTACATAACTATCATACAGTTTAAAAGAAATTAAAATACATACGGCATACAGATATCTTTGTGCTCAGTCCAGTTGGCTTTCTGGCATTCGACATCACAATAGAACGCACCGCATCGGCATTTGAACTTAGGTACCTTTGCACAGGACCAGCAGTCCTGTAAAGTCGGATTAAATAGGTCAGCAGTGAAAAGTCGTGGAGAGAGATTAGCTACCTTAGGCCGAACTGAGCTTTCATGATGATTTGGATTTGTTTTACGCGGTGCTTCATCCTTGGCATCTTGCTTTTTGTGCTGTCGGACGTCACCCACATCGTTCCATTGGTAATTCTGCACACAAACAAGAATATCATTTAGCCTAAGCATAAGATTCTAAACTATGAACAGTTTTATATAAATATACGAAACGCTGAAGTCTTGTCTCGGCAATAGTACATCGTGATGGAAAAGTGGTGCTGGATGGTGAAGAATTTGCAGTTGTAGAAGAATTAGTGTAGCTTGGAACTCTATAGGGAACTATTCGTGGGAGGCCGCGTACACGAATGGCTTTTCGCAGTTAAAGAAAACCTGAGGGCGCCGAAAGTTCATGGCGATTATGGAAGCAATTACCAGGATCAGGCTCGAGTCCAGTGGAGAAGAATACCACCGACGAACCGACGTATCATCCCATAGAAAATCATTCAAATTTGCTCCCCACGACGCGTCGCATAAGGGTTAATAATTGATGAGTGGTTGAATGCCCATGGCGAAACCCTAATTGGTCATCAACAAAAATAGAATTGTAATTAATATACGATCATTCTATTTAAAATAATCTTTTCAAACAGTTTGCTTTTTGAAGAAAGCAAACTGATTGGGCGATAACTAGAAGCCTGAGCTGGATTTTTGTCCGGCTTAAAAATTGGAACAACTTTGGCGTTTTTCCATTTATCTGGGAAGTATGCCAATTGAAAACATTTGTTAAATAAATTAACCAAAAAGGATAAAGAGCCCTCAGGAAGTTTTTTGATAAGTATGTAGAAAATACCATCATCACCCGGTGTGTTCGGACGGTCGGATTTTAAACGAAACCGTTTTTGGGAATCAACCTTTAAAACTGTGGAAGTTTAATTTGATTTAAATTTACAGGTTTCACAAATTTGAGCGTTTTTTGTATAATTTCTACTCACAATTTTAGTTTGTTTTTGCTCCTTTGACTTCCCTCTTAATCGTCCTTTTTGACCTTTTCTATTAATTAATATAACCTTTTTATTTCTATTCTCTTGTCTATTTTTAGCGTGTTTCGTATTTTACCTGTCTGTCCTACTCGTTTATATGTCATTCGTCTAATTGTCGTCTTACTCTTCCGTGGGCTGTCCGCGATAGTTCGAGCACCACTTTGGTCAGAAGCGTCTTCAGCAACTTCTCCGGCCTTCCGAATAGATTTTGCAGGTCGTTTATCACATCTGATACCGAGTTTGGCAGAACGAGCCGACTCCTGACTGCTTCGAGTGCATCACCCTGCAGACAGTTTTGCAGCCGCTTTAAATTTCCCAGGTTCGAAAACCCACACGCCGCTGTCGTGTGCTCGAAACTACTGATGAACAACGGCCAGACTTCTGGTTCTCCACGAAATTTTGGAAGATGCTGAGATACCGCTTTGCGAGCGGCTAGCTGCCGTTTCGTGATACGATCGATTTCACGCCCGGCCCGCCAGGGCTTCGGCTGCTCCGCACACTACTATGCCGGCTGTGGCTGCTTTCCACCTGGTCATCCGACTCTTCGGTGGTTTCGCTTTCTTCGTCCGATTCGTCTCTACTGTTAGCGAGTATCGGCACCCTCTTCGTAGACTTAGGCAAGTTTTTGAGCCTTTTCGCCATTTGTTAATAAAATTTTATTTCCCTCTTTAAGCGCTGGAATTGGCTTTTGAGGTTATTTTTTAAATTTTCGTTAAATTCCAAAAGGGTTTCGAACTGTGATCCAACTTCGAGACATTATTCTCAAGTTGGTATTTCTCAGAATAGCGAAACGTTTTTTAATTTCATTTTGCAAATCTCGCCAAATAACTTTCAACGCGAGATTGCGAGTTCTTTGGTATTGCCTTCGCCTCACAGTTTTAAGACGGATCAGTAGCTGAAGATCGTGGTCAATAATAATGGAGTTGAATTTAATTTCACATATAGGAATTGCAATGCCTCTGGCTTCTACAAATAAATTTGTCAAAGATATGAGAGCATCAATATCACTTTTGGTATCGAGAGGAATATCAACATCAAAATTCCTATCGATATAGGGGAACTTTACCGGTTTTGGCCAGTTTCTCGCATATCTCCGAAAATGAAGCAATTTTCGAGGGTTTTATTAGCTGTAACAGAAGATATATCCCTTACGATTCTTCGCTGCGGAAAATAATCGATAGTTTTTGGAAAATACGCATTTTTCAGGGTTGGCCAAATTAGGCACTAAGGTGGCCAAAACCGGTACACTTCCCCTACGTTTTATATAAATCCCAATCAGCTCCATGATAATTAAAAGTAGAGCTGATTGGATTATAAATGGCTTCTTGTGAGATTTCAAATGTCACAGGAAGGTGATCAGAGTCAAAGTCAGCATGAGTTACCAATTGGCCACACAGCTGACTTGAATCCGTTAAAACTAAATCAATTGTAGAAGGATTTCGACTGGAAGAAAAACAAGTTGGTCCATTGGGATATTGAATAGTATAATATCCCGCAGAACAATCTCCAAATAAAATTTTACCATTGGAATTGCTTTGAGCATTATTCCATGAACGGTGTTTGGCATTGAAGTCACCAATTACGAATAATTTTGATTTGTTGCGAGTCAGAATTTGAAGATCAGTTTTCAACAAATTCTTTTGCTGCCCATTGCATTGAAAAGGCAAGTAGGCTGAAATGAAGGAAAATTGTCCAAAATTTGTTTCAACAGAAACTCCCAAGGTTTCAAAAACTTTGGTTTCGAACGAAGCAAATAATTTATGTTTGATACGTCTATTAATGACAATGGCGACCCCACCACAGGCGTTGTCAAAACGATCATTTCTGTAGATAAAATAATTTGGATCTCTTTTAATGGAGAGTCCTGGTTTTAAATACGTTTCAGTTATAATGGCAAGGCAATATGCACATTATGAACTGTTAGGAAGTTGAATAATTCATCTTCCTTACCCTTTAGAGAGCGGGTATTCCAATTTATAACTTTCACACAATTATTTGGATCTTTTAAAACGGAGTCCGATAACAATTTTGTGTGTGTACTTTATACCAACCAGAACAGCTTCAGGTATGGTATTTGCTTTGAACATTGCATCAATCATGTGATGCATAAACTTTGCAGCCTCCCGCGGAATGGTAGTCCGAAGCACTTTCTTCCCCCGCAAGAATATCCACAAGGCCACATGGAAATCAAGTAACGGAAAACCAAATCGACCACGTTCTAATCGACGGTAAATTCTTCTCCGACATCACGAACGTACGCACTTACCGCAGTGCGAATATTGAATCCGACCACTACCTCGTTGCAGTATGTCTGCGCTCAAAACTCTCGACGGTGTACAACACGCGTCGGAGTCGTCCGCCGCGGCTAAACATAGGGCGGCTACAAGACGGTAGACTAGCCCAAGACTACGCGCAGCAGCTGGAAGTGGCACTCCCAACGGAAGAGCAGCTAGGCGCAGCATCTCTTGAAGATGGCTGGAGAGATATTCGATCCGCCATTGGAAGCACCGCAACCGCTGCACTAGGCACGGTGGCTCCGGATCAGAGAAACGACTGGTTCGACGGCGAATGTGAGCAGTTAGTTGAGGAGAAGAATGCAGCATGGGCGAGATTGCTGCAACACCGCACGAGGGCCAACGAGGCACGATACGAACGGGCACGGAATAGACAAAACTCGATTTTCCGGAGGAAAAAGCGCCAGCAGGAAGATCGAGACCGTGAAGAGACGGAGGAACTGTACCGCGCTAATAACGCACGAAAGTTCTATGAGAAGTTGAACCGTTCACGTAACGGCCACGTGCCACAGCCCGATATGTGTAAGGACATAAACGGTAACCTTCTTACAAACGAGCGTGAGGTGATCCAAATGTGGCGGCAGCACTACGAAGAGCACCTGAATGGCGATATGGCAGACAACGGTGGCGGTATGGTATTGAACCTAGGAGCACGCGCGCAGGACATGCGACTTCTGGCTCCGAATCTCCAGGAAATCCAGGAGGAGATCGGCCGGCTGAAAAACAACAAAGCCCCTGGTGTTGACCAACTACCAGGAAAGCTGTTTAAACACGGTGGTGAGGCACTGGCTAGAGCGCTGCACTGGGTGATTACCAAGGTTTGGGAGGATGAGGTTCTGCCGCAGGAGTGGATGGAAGGTGTCGTGTGTCCCATCTACAAAAAGGGCGATAAGCTGGATTGTAGCAACTACCGCGCAATCACATTGCTGAACGCCGCCTACAAGGTACTCTCCCAAATTTTATGCCGCCGACTAACACCAATTGCAAGAGAGTTCGTGGGGCAGTACCAGGCGGGATTTATGGGTGAACGCTCTACCACAGACCAGGTGTTCGCCATACGTCAGGTATTGCAGAAATGCCGCGAATACAACGTGCCCACACATCATCTATTTATCGACTTCAACGCCGCATATGATACAATCGATCCAAGGCGACGATGGATCGGGTGATGTGCGTAGTTCGAGTTTCAGGGGCATTCTTAAGTCCCTTCGAAACGCGTAGAGGGTTACGGCAAGGTGATGGCAACATCGCTTTGGAGGGAGTAATACGAAGGGCAGGGATTGACACGAGTGGTACGATTTTCACGAAGTCCGTCCAGTTATTTGGTTTCGCCGGCGACATTGATATCATGGCACGTAACTTTGAGAGGATGGAGGAAGCCTACATCAGACTGAAAAGCGAAGCTAAACGGATTGGACTAGTCATCAACACGTCGAAGATGAAGTACATGATAGGAAGAGGCTCAAGAGAGGTCAATGTAAGCCACCCACCACGAGTTTCTATCGGTGGTGACGAAATCGAGGTGGTTGAAGAATTCGTGTACTTGGGCTCACTAGTGACCGCCGATAACGATACTAGCAGAGAAATTCGAAGACGCATAGTGGCTGGAAATCGTACGTACTTTGGACTCCGTAAGACCCGAATAGAGTTCGCCACCGTACCAAACTGACAATCTGGAGGACGATTTGCGGACCCTCCGCAGACTGCGTGGTTGGCGAAGTGCAGCCATGGATCGAGCTGAATGGAGAAGACTTTTATGTGCAGCACAGGCCACTCCGGCCTTAGTCTGATAATGAATAAATCTGAAGTCCCCAGCTTCCTTCTATTTTTTTCGCACTTGGGCAGGACGGTCTTGAAACCTTGTTTCTTTGAAGGAAGTGGAGAATTTAGAGACTCCCCTTCTTCTTGTTTTTATAAATGCTCATT
This sequence comes from Armigeres subalbatus, assembly GCF_024139115.2. Taxonomy (NCBI): domain Eukaryota; kingdom Metazoa; phylum Arthropoda; class Insecta; order Diptera; family Culicidae; genus Armigeres; species Armigeres subalbatus. The sequence goes on along the minus strand of NC_085139.1, from coordinate 95,216,982 downwards.
GCTGAGCGTGGAGACGTGACCTTCTAAGAGGTTTTTTCCCAGAACGGTGTCCCTGCAGCATTACCACCGCTTGTCGGAATTCTACTTTCGCAAACGGATCCAACGTAAAACGAAGGCACGGGTCCTTACAAAGATCGTATCGGGATAAGAGAGTACAAATGAAATAGCGCTGAGAAGCACTGTTGAAATTAAAATAGCTTCGGGTAGTATTAAAAACTTCCTTCCGCAAAGAGAGAAAAGAACCGCACAGCACGAAAGCACGATGCGGTCTGACCTTTACATTAAATTGTGCTGTCGATTGTCTAAAGTGTGTTATTTGCGAAAATTAAAAGCAATCTGCAAAAAATATGCTGTTGTTGTTATGAATGCTCATAAAAATAATCTAATTGAATAATCATTTTGATATCAATTGACATCATGACGGCTAATTTTGATTATAATTTGATTTCAAACTTGGCTTGGGCAATGTCACCAAAGGCTGTATGCGACCAACCAGTCCATGGATCTGGATCATGTTGGGTTAAAAGGTTTAGCCTAGTCCTACTACAGTGAACGTATAAAGGTAGACGTGTTTTCTAGTGTTAAGACATCGCAGATTGACCGAGGCTCGGGGATACGTTGATAATCTTCTTCTATATACATAAAAATGAATTTCCGAAACTACTGAACCGATCGGCGTGAAAATTTGTATGCAGAGGTTTTTGGGGCCGGGGAAGGTTCTTAAGATGGTTTGAGACGCCTCCTCCTTTGGAAAAGGGGGCTCCCATACAAATTAAACAGAAATCTCGGCATAACTTGAGAACTAATCAAAGAATAAATCAATTTTATGCGAAATGAAGTTCGTCGGGTCTGCTAGTAACAGAATAAATTCTGAGCGCATGTTCAAATCTGACAAATTTTTAACAGAAAGAAACATATCATAGCTCTTAGGTACATTTTGATATAGAATAGTAGTAGAGGAGACGTCGTGTCGTGGAGATGACGTGCATCGTCATTTTTAACGAACATCAGAAACGCGATGAGCGGTTGTTGCAATATAATCATAATCCTTTAAAAAAACCTATTGAGGATCTGTTCAGATTACGAGCTTTATTACGTGTTGAAGTGGAGAATAAAAAATTGAATGTCACTCTTTCTCTGAATATGATATAAAACGAGCGGCTACTTTACAGAGGAGAACTCTAATAAATGATTTGTCATGGGAGTTCATTCCTCTCAGCTCATATGGGAGATTTGTGCCATGAGTATTAGTGGTTTGAAAACTACTTACCTTTGTTGCTGCTGAAATGAAATGCGAACTAGAATCATTAGTCACACTAGTTACACAGCCGTTATTAGCATTAATACCATGTTTGGCAACGTTGTGGCCAAAGTTATCTCGAGCTCCATCTACAGCATTGGCTGTTATTGCTGGCGATAGTTTTGTGATTGTTATTGTTGGCGATGGTTTTGTGGCTGTGTTACTGGTGACGACGGTTTTGTGATTGGAAATGTTCAATCCCTTTTGCTGCTGAGTACCACCACCCTTGGAGATTTGGTTGCTCTGTAAATATGGATACACAAAATCAGTATGTACCACGGGACCACGGGAAACACATTAGGTAGTGGATTGTATGATTGATAACTAGGTAGAATAGCAATATTAATCAAATAAATTTTATTTCAGAGGATAAAACTCTGTTTGAATAGTTTAAATCAGGTTTAAATGAAAGAACTTACAATAGTGACCTTTTTCTGCTGCTGAATGTTGCTGCTTTTCTGGTTTCCACCGCCGCTTGTTTTGTTGCCAGTACTCTTCACAGATTTGAAGGCCCGCTCTACTTGATTAAAGATAGTTATTTGTTTCATCCTGGGAAGAGCACGGTCCACAACGCTAGAATTAAAGGAAAACCCATTGTGAATGGCGCCATTTAAAATTGACGACAGAATGTTTCTGCTTCAATGTAGGTATGTTCAATAGTTGAAACAGAATAAAACTTCTGCTAACAAAGTTTAATTTGCAAAAATCTCGCTCGAATTACCTTGGGTCTGCATATTGGATGAAGATCTGACGCGGGTTTCTCGACCGATGGACATGGGCAGTCGGTACATCGCCAGCCTTAAGGGCGATCTGGTGAATCACTTTGTCATCGATTTGCTCCTTCCCCGACCGCAACCATGCCATGATCCGACCGGGCTGGACAACATATATTGTTCGGGTTTCGCCCCTGGGATGGGCACTGCTCACAGCGGAATCGTTGGCAGACATGACGAATTTGCGTAATGTTCACTTTTCGACACGAAAAACAATACCTTTTATTTGGAGGACATGCAGAGTAACACCGAACTGGCTGTAAAATATGCAATAATCAAGTAAATAATTTGTCAAATTTTTAGTTTGATAGTGCTTTATTTAAAAATGATCAAAACAGAAAATTCAGAACCAGAAAATTATTTTGAACAAAATAATCACAATCAAAAAATGAGAAAAAAATATTACACTGTTAGCAAAAATTGACTCACAATTAAATAAATAAATTGTGCTAAAATTTATTTATAAATAGTTAACTTGCATGCAATAAATCAAGCAATTAATCTCAAGTACTTTTACAAAACGACGTATGTCGCAAATTGTATTAACAATTTAGTAGAAAACCGAATTATAGCCGCTAACGAAGTTGGATTTTTCTCACAATCCATACGTTAAACCTAATTTCGGAAGTGGTGCGCTGTATAGCGCATCACCAAATGAAAACAGCGCACCACTTCCGAAGTTAGGTTTAACGTATGGATTGTGAGAAAAATCCAACTTTGTTAGCGGCTATAATTCGGTTTTCTACTGAATTGATATTGCAGTTTGCGTTGAGTTCGCCAAATGCACGAAGTTGCAGCAAACATGCAAAAGATCTTGCATACAGTGTTGCTGGCTATTTTATCTTTTAAGAAGATTATGTTATAATCAAAGTCGTAAGATTTGTGATTCTATTTAAGCAAAATATAATGAGCTCTTAATTATGTGTCTTAATCCACATTTAAGATGATATTGTGATAGAAAGTTATTTTTTACAGGAAAGTATCATAAAACTAATAAATAAAGTGCCAATGTTTGACATACTTCCCCTGAAAAGCAAGTAAAATATTGTCGGCGTAGCACCAACTTAGAATTCGGAAGTCGGGACTTCCGAACCGAACTTCCTTCCGAAGTTTTTTTTGTCAAACTAATTGATGCGTTGTTTAGCGCATCTTTAGGCGAATCCAGCGCACTACTTCCGAAGTTGGGAAAGTTGCCTGTATCTGGAGAAAAATCCAACTTCGGTATAAAAAGCGGTATAAATTTATTCCAGATAGACAATAGTGCTGTCCAATGAGCAGCTCGAAGTAGCTCGAAGTTGTTCCCGTCCTGCTCATTCTTTTTTGTCAACAAATGGGCATGAGCGTGACGGCAACAACTTCGAGCTACTTCGAGCTGCTCATTGGACAGCACTAATATGTGATCACTTGAGAGTGTTGTTCATTCATTTATTTAGTTTACATCTTAAGGCCAGTATCGACGATACCAACCTTAAACAGATATTTAACACTGAATCAACAATTTGACGCCACAATATTGTCTATCCGGAATAAATTTATACCGCTTTTTAAACCGAAGTTGGATTTTTCTCCAGATACAGGCAACTTTCCCAACTTCGGAAGTAGTGCGCTGGATTCGCCTAAAGATTCGCTAAACAACGCATCAATTAGTTTGACAAATAAAACTTCTGAAGAAAGTTCGGTTCGGAAGTCCCGACTTCCGAATTCTAACTTGGTGCTACGCCGACAATACACGGTTCGAGGTCGCATTTCTCCATCCTCGAATGTGCCCCACGCTCGACAAGTCGTTTTGCACCTTGCTCGCTGTGCTCCACGCCGTCTCGTACCTGCCGGATCGGAAGCGAACACCATCTTTGCAGGGTTGCTATCCGGCATTCTTGCAACATGTCCTGCCCATCGTACCCTTTCGGCTTTAGCTACCTTCTGGACACTGGGTTCGCCGCAGAGCTGTGCGAGCTCGTGGTTCATTCTTCGCCGCCGCGCACCGTCTTCTTGCACACCGCCAAAGATGGCAAGTCCTCTTCGAGCATTGTCCATGTTTCATGTCCGTAGAGGACAACCGGTCTTATTAGCGTCTTGTACATGACACATTTGGCGCGGTGGCGAATCTTTTTTGACCGCAGTTTCTTCTGGAGCCCGTAGTAGGCCCGACTTCCACAGATGATGCGCCTTCGTATTTCACGACTAACATTGTTATCAGCCGTTAGCAAGGATCCAAGGTAAACGAATTCCTCGACCTCGACTATCTTTATTGGAAGTCAAGTTAATACTGAATGAGGAATGACATATTGGTTTTCTTTATATAGTAGAGCAAAGGTTACTTAGATAAAAAAATATAATCCATTGATTACTGGGATCCAACAGTCAGCAACGCCTGGAGGAAGCTACCCACCAAAAGTTCCTTTCAGAGTAAGTTTTTCGCTTGATCAGCTTCCCTGAGCTGCTTAAGCGAAAAACGTACTCTTAAAAAAACTTTTGGTGACTTGGGTAGGATAGGATGTGACAACTCAATTGAGCCTGCCTTGTTGTTTTTTAGTCGGTTGCTCTGACGAGGTGGTCTCCAGGGCAGCCAAAGTAATTTGGTACAAAATCTTCCAAATATCATGTATTAAAAATTGATGTTTTTCTTTCTGTTCCATCCATTATTTATATAAGAGAAGCGAAAGACTAACAGAGAAAAGTTTTCGCTATTGAAAACATGACTTTGAGATCGAAAATGACAGAAAGATGAATGGTAATGCTCAAAATCAACAGTTTTAAACCTTTACAATCCTTGAGAAAAATGTATATGCCGTTTACAGTTCAAAATAAATTTATTTTTTAACAATAAACTGGAACTCAAACATTTACGTATTTTGCTTAATATCAACTTTACAAACCTGCAACACGGCCAAACTAACAACACCAGGCCGCGACAGAGCGAACAAAACTCAGAGGAGCTCGATGCTCGGCTCTAGAAAAGTAAGTGAAACGTTCATGTCGACGAGACAAGCGAGCGTGGGCGAACTCTCTGGCCGATGAAGAAGAGAGTGAGCCGCATAAAGCGCGGAGATTCGCCTCCTCTACGATATCTCACGACGCTTAAGTGGAGCGAAGATGAATGCAACGATGCCTGTGACCTATTGACCGACCCAACTGACCAGCTGAAACATTCGTTCGATCACATCGAACAACTTTTTCAAGTTCCAGCCAGGCCAATGCCACCACGGCAAGATCTGTCCTGTATCCGACGAACACCACGGGTAAATATCGAAGCTTTATTACTACAATAGATTCAAACAGCCATCGAAAGCAATGGAACAAAGCCCCAGGGATCGAGCTCAACGATCTTACCGAGCGCTTCTCTTCGGCAGGTTTAGTCATCAATGTCAACAAAACCAAATCGTTGGATGTAAACACGGCGATCCCTTTCAGTCTCACAACAGCCGGGCAATCAGTGGAGAATGTTGAAAGCTTCCAATATATTGATAGCCAATAATGGCGTCAGACGGAGATGCACATAGATCAAGCAAGATAGCTATCTGAACCACCATATCGAGAGCTAATTTAATTATTACCAACGATTTTCAACGAAATCCGTTTGATTTTACTATGCTTGCTGTCATTTTCACCATATACATTGTGGAGTCATCACAAATGCAACAGTGGTGATTTTCACGGAGACCATGGTGAATTTAACTAAAATCGCATGATATAGTTTTACAAACGAAAATAGTTTTTACAACGGATTGTCATTCCGTGAAGGGACATCAATTTCGGATTGCTTTATCACGAGTTTCAACAATAAGGGAAGTAAATTTTCGAAATAATTTTTACTTTATTTTCAGTCCAAAGACTCAGCCACTTACAGCGGAACAATGTATGTTAACTGCGTCGTGACGTTGTTTGTGCACTTGTGCTAAACTCTTTTTCATAGAAAAGAAACGCGAAATATGTACAGTCTTAGCTCAGTTCTTCTACTATACAATATGATATAAATTAAAATCTGATCTCTGCTTTCGCAGAGACTGCTACAATCTAAACCGAAACTATCCGAAATACGAAAATATTATTTATTTATACATTGCAATCCTGCTTTTTAGTCAAATTTTATGCATTTTTTTCCTTTTAACTACGTCTTATTCTCTCGATTTCACTTACAAACTAATAAGGGTATCAAGCTATTTTTGCACTTATATTTTCTTTTTCTATGTCGTAGAAAAGAACTTTTCAATCAACTTGCATCTTTTTTGTTTAAATATATATTAATCTATATGTTTTCTTTATACAGGATCCAAAGTCAGTCCGAATCAATTTTTATGAATTTCAATTTTTCAAAGTTTTTTTTCTTGTAGTTCTAAAACAAACTGCACACATTATGGAAAATACCTAAATCGCTAAACGACCAATCGAAGCCCGCTTCGTTCTGTTTGATAACTGTTTGATTTGTCTTGGACAGGGGTCTTTTAGACGCTGATGATAATTAGTTCATTTTCGAATGCAAGGATAATTTGACAGTCTGGTGGATAGCGGGTCAAAGTAGGCTTCGCGGGTCGCTTTTTTCCGTTGCTCACACCCAAACACACAATTTTCTCGCTAAAATATTCGAATTGGACCCAGTAAGGCACAAATGAAAATCTGTCTACGTTTAGTTTCCTCTGGCGATTTTTTGTGCGTTTTTCGATGTCTTATTAGCGACATTCACGAAGCAAAACGGAATACGAACGATGTATTCCGGTTATCATTCTGACAAAGAGTACGGTGGGCCTCGTGAAGGCAGCTAAATTTGCATCAACAACAAGAGAATCTAAGCGGAGACAGACACCCATCGTACTTCAGTTCTCTACAACAAAAAAGGTCGATTTTTTACGTAACATACCTTAGAGCTAATTTGCACTTTTCACCTTGGGTTAAAAGTCGGTTTAGACGATAGAATCTAGGATGAATTTAGAACAGTGGGATCTCTCCAATCTTACAGAAATAAAGGAGTGTCTTATAGAGGCTTAACGATAGTTCATTGGGCTTGCGTTGTCTCGATACTCGCGTTGTTTTGAAATGTACAATTCGGTTTTAATGAAACGGGGAGTTTTTTGCACTTACTGGTTGCTTTTGTGATTTTTTCTACAATTATCTCTAGAACGTGGATAGGTTTTACAAGAAGTATTTTCATATCTGCTTCTTCCAGTGCAACAACTAAACGTATCTGCATTTTTAGATCAGTGTATGGACTGCCTCCCTCGATACTATCTATTGATTATATTTCTCCTAAATTGAAAATAAATTTGTATACAAATTTTGTTCGAAAAGTTTTCTGCTAAAATGTTGACTAATTTGTAGTTTTAATATTTTTGTTTCTAGAGATTTGCAATTTTGTTTCAGTGTAGCTCCCGTCTCTTATTTTTCCCTTCGTATGTTCAGATAATAAAGTATCATAAAAATTCTTGTAAAAATCAAATTCATAAAAAAGAAGTCTAAATCACAGATAAAATATGTGGATAACAAACAAAAAACTATTGAACACGTGAAGTAGGGTGAAAATAAAACTTTCGATAATTTGTTCGCAGATAATTTACATCTCATTCTGTCTTTCCCGTAGATGACGCTCACCAAAACGTTCTATATTGCCAAAGAGAAGCTGTTAAACAAACTAATATGTCTTACAAAAGAAACTATGGAAAAAAAGTTTTCATAAAAGAAACTGAAAAATGTCTAATCTCTTCGAAAAATACTTAAAAAAATAAAATCAAGAAAAAAAAACAATAAAAACGTCACTTTTACCAACTTCCCTACACAAAATACAACAAAAGAAACTCGACACCTTTGGGGTGGGGGGCTTCCGGAATTCAGTCTCACGCCTCTCACAGTACTAACCTCGAGCGGGACTTGACGAGTCGAGTTCCGCCGCTACCCGTTCCGCCGGACCCACTCGGGCCGGTACCGGGCATGGCGGACCCCCGCACGACGTCACCGCCGTTCCAGCTGCGGCTCTTGGACCGGAAGTGCCGATACGCATCACCGAACAGCGGGTCCAGCATCGGCCGGTAGGCAATCGGGTCGCACAGGTCCGGGTGCAGGGCGAAAAAGTCTTTGTAGCCACCGTGCAGCAGGTAGATCTCCGGATAGTGCAACGCCGGGTAGCTGTCCGAGTTGAGGATTCGGTCGTGATTGCGCAGGAAGCGGGATCTGTGAAGGCGAAAGAAGAGCGAGAAAAAGAAGGGTTAGTTTGATCGGCGGTGGTGAAATGTTGCATAGATGATCGATAATGGAAGAGCGTTGGGAACTCTTGGTAACAATAGCAAGGAGATACTTACAGCTTAGGTCCCCGCTCGGAGGAGAACTCGCAGTGGAACACGATGATGTGGCGCTTGGGCGCATTGGAGCAGTCCACCACCTTCGGCGGTTCAGTCTTGCTTTTGATCAGTTCTTCCAGGATCTGCTCCTGGGTGTAGAGGTTCTTGGCATTGCGGATGTGGCCTCCCTCGAACTCGTACGGATACCGGCAGTCGATTATTTTGAATGAAGCGACCTGATGGTCGAAAGTGCCTCGCATCAGCTCTGCCATGATTGTCGGAGTGATCGATTTCAGGTCCCGATGACGACCCTCGGTTAGGGGCAGGATGTACGATTTGCTGAAATCGCCGATCAGGTCCGGTTCCGAGGAAGACCGCGAGAGGGCGCTCATGATGTGGGCATCGTTCATGGACATCGACTTTTGTAGGATCGGTCGCTTCGGAATAGTCAATAAGGAGGGGCTGTCACGTGGAGATGGTTCTACGGTACGCATTGAGCTGACAGGGGTGAGGACTTCAGTTTTGGGGCGTTTGCTTTGAATCGGGCTGATTCCTGGAGGTTCCGGGCGTTTGAAACACCGATTCGCATCAGGCCGGGAAGAGAATGGAGTGATGTTGAGGTTCTCCTTGTCATGGGTGGCTCGGAGACGTTCCGGGGTTTTGGCAGGGGATTGATAGCTGTTGGCAATGGGGGATCCGAAGATGAGGTTGGACTTGGCGCGCTGAGCAATCGGATTTTCGGAAAGACTCAGACAACGGCGGAAGAATGGTCGCTTGGTTTCCGGAGTGGTCTTCGTAGCTTTAATGTCCCCACATATCAGCGAGTTGAGGTTGCTGGGCAGTTGGGCATTGTCGTCCAGGGTGTCCATCTCGAACAGCTCCATGTCGATGTCGTCCATGGATTCCATCGAGCCAGAGGAGAGGCTGTGGAAAATCCGCATCGAGTTGGCAGCTGGCGAAACGGCGGTCGTGTTCTGGCGGGGAGCGGAAGGTTGAATGAAGCGGAACAGCGATTGGCTTTTGTGGCCATCGCTGGATACGCTCGCGCCATAGCCAGAGTCCATCGAGTTGGGGTCATAGTCTTCCAGGGGTCGTCTTAGCCGGTTGGCACTTCCAATGTCGGCATCTTCCAGCATGGCAGGGTTGATGATGGTTTGCTTGTTGGGGGTGATTTCCGATGGGAGCAGCTCGGCGGTGTCCTCCGGGCAGTCGCAGGGACTGCACGGCCGAGGGCTGGGCTGTGGACTGTTGCCATGGTAGAACGACAGCTCTTCCTCGGTCGGTAGATTTTCCTTGCCGGGTGATCCCAGGAATTTGTTGTCCATGCGCAATGGCGCAATGTGCAGTCTGCGCTGAGCGCTGCGTTGCCGCTGCTCTGTCAGGCGACTAGCCGGCGACCTGCCGGCTGAGTTCAACGAGAAGGTGGTCGAAATGCGACTGTAAAAAAGAGAAGAAAAAAGCAAATCGCTATTAGTATGGTGCGTGTTTGTGTGAGGATGTGTGAGCAAGTTTTCGCGGCGCCGATCAAGGATAACCGGAAAAGAGGCCTCGTCGCGCTCGTAGCCTGATTATCATATTTTTTGCACATCGAGGTGCCCCTGTAAATGCGCAAGGAAGATCCCCTTTTTGTCCTCATGGAAAAAGTATAGCGTAATTATTTTCATAAACATATTCATCGTACAGCGCAGGGTACTCCAGCCGTGCAGACACAGAAGAAGGGATCTCCTGCAAATAGCACAATACGGGAGACCTTCTGGAACGGCTGGCTTGCAGCAGAACTTAGCAGAAGAAGGAGGTGGCGGCGGTGGTGGTGCAAAGAGTTTTGTTTCCCTCCATCCACTCACACATCTGGCAGAGTCTCGCCGATGTCTCTTCAACTCTAGTAGACACTGCGCCTAAGAGAGCTACGACCGGAGTCATGGCTTGCTATACGCAATGCAACAACAACAACAATGAATGCATGAATGCAGCACAACGCGAAGAGGGCATTGAATGGTTCGTCGTGTCAGGGGAGACGAGCGAGCGAACGAAAAAGCGGAGGAAGTAAGAGGACTAAAAATAGACCCCTTCCAGAGAACGAATATCGATCCAAGTAAAGACCGATACGAGACCAACCGATCGATCGAATGCTCGGGCCAAAATATGACAACATAGGATAACATGCGCGAAATTCACACGAGTACCCGCAACCCTTACCTAGCCCAACAAACTCATTTTAGTCAGTTTGTGAATGAAATAAAGCGTCCACCTGCAAGTCACCGCAACCGATCGTCAAAAATTCGCGTAGGCCGCTTATCCACCAAATTTGGCGGGCCGCCGTCAAGCTGTCTTTCACCGCTTTCGTCAAAAGTAGAAAGCAGCGAAAAAAAACGTAAACAACCGAAGTGTCTGAAATCTCACCGAACACGCTTCGCAAGCGGATCGGCACCCCCCGAATAGTAAAATGAATGAAAGTGCAAGTTTTTCGCGCATCGTGTCGGTTCGTCAACGTGAATGGATTCGCGATTTTTTCGTTGCCGGCTACATTCGGCTTACGAAGTGCTCTACGATTACTGTTTGCCCCGCGGTTGGCTCAGACTTTTCCCGCTAGCTCCAACGGGGGGGACAGGAGGCGTTGATTTAAAGTTTTTGGGCTTCATTTTGACTGGATTTTCGCGAGCAAAAAAAAAAACCTTTGCAAAACATAGACAGCCTTCAGAAGGTGATTTTCTTCGGGCACGTGCGAGCTCAAAAGAGAATGGCAGTGAATCGCGCGCAAACTCTCCGGTAATTAATCCACGCGCGCCGCGCCATCGGAGAGGTGAGAGAATAATTGAGCGGAGATTAGCACCTTCGCAAATTGAATCGCGAATGGTTTAATTTGATGAATGAAAGCAAGCTGAATGGATGGTACGATGATGAGGAATCAATGCGCTTGAATTAAGTAGGCAGCTTAGGAAAATATTAAAGTGCGCGAACACAAATTGCGGACAGTTGAATTTGATGGTTTGAATCTATTCATACCTTTGTATACCTTTGCCTTAAGGGTGGTTAAAAAAGAGATTATAGGTACAATGCGTTTGCTGGTTTGGTACCCACCAAAGAGGTAGCTCACTTTTGAAAGATTTCGAATACAAACATTTTCAATTAAATATCCTTCATGACAAAATTCGAATAACTTTCGCAAAAAAAACAAAGATTTTCTAGGAATAATGATTTTAAATAGTGGATAAAGTTATCCTCAGCCAAGAACAATTACCACACCTTCTGAGTCAACAAAACTATCCCCAACTCGAAGAAAGTTCACTGTCCCTCCACAACAAGCCACGATCTAATTTGAGTGATTTTTAATCAACTTCCTGCGCGCATGGTTCGTTTCCCCCGACTTATTGCGACAACGACAAAATAGGGGGAAAACAGCACGTACTTCTTTCTAGCCACCACAAAATGCTGAGGAACATGCGGCATCGTCGTCGTCGATCCTCCACAGAAAAGTCAAAGAAGGAAGTGTTTATTTCTTCTCTCATGACTGCACACACCGCACATTCGTATATCCACACAGTGTGCTCTAGAACTGAATTTCACGAGGCAGGGCAGCCGTGGTAAAGTACAAAATTTCAGCTGTCGCACATCGTCCCTCGTTTGTGTTTTGCCTTATTTTTAGGCAGTTCGATAAGCAGAAGTCCCGTTCGAGCCATACTCCGCGCACGAATGCGCCAGGACTAGATGAATAAAAATTTATGAAAGGACTTATCGCGCGATTCCGATCCTCAATCAATCGCCGTGGGTCTAATTAGAGATAATCCTCCGCGTGGAAACACCTTTCCCATTATGACCCACTCCAGACTGGTCGAGTTTTGGCTTACCTTGTGCACTCGGACAGGTCGAAGTCGATATTTTCCAACATCATTTTGAACGCGTTTTTTCTAATCTTCCGACAGCGACACTAATTTATATAGTCCTTTAGGTAACTCAACTCGATCGCACTGGCACTTTTTTATCGGTCTTTGTCGTCACTCGGCAACCATTTTCAATTAACTTTCCACGTTCACTTGGATCTTCAAATAATTCCTCGAAATCCGAAATCAACACTTCTTCATCATAGTCTCGTATCACCTAACAAGTGCCTGAGATCACGTTGTTTTTTCTTCTCCACTTAATCTCTTATCATTGAGCGATCCTTATCATTCGAAACCGATCTTGTAGCCCAAAAGTTTCCAAAGTCCTTGTTTAATGAAAGAAAAAACTCCCACTTATGCTTCCATTCAGGTTTGGTCTCTTTAGGCTATTTGTAAGTCTGGAGCTGCTTCCGCTCGCCTTGAAGCGCTGAACTCAACTAACTCCCAGTTCTATCAACTTCGATCAACTGCTGCCGCATATTCCCTGAACGAGCCTTCTTCCCTTCTAGCAGTGTAGCGACGGCAACATATACACACACTCGACCGCTCAACATAAACACACTGACTGCTGCGGCAGGGCATATTCTCGCGTTCCTTGTCCCACTCGTTCGTCCTTGCTTATCACGTTCTCGCAGTTGTTCTCTTCGCTCTGCTGCTGCTGTGTGCGCCCGATCTACCCTCGTTTCGCACCGGCCGGGGAAAACGGAGCCTCCAGTCCACACGCACGTTCACAACCCAAACCAGTTATGCTTATGTTCGTTCTTCTCTCCTTTCCACAGCGTTTCTTATGTTGAGTGATCTTCACAGCACCACCACCGCCACCCCCCGCGTATCCTACCCGTCTTCCCCCACCCCTAGGATTCCATCATCGGTTCACGGGTTGACGTGCCGTTTTCTTATTCCTTCTTCAGAGTCCAGTCCGGTCCACACAGATCGAAACTGGACTCTGGCTGGGAGGTGTTCGGTTCGGTCTCGATCCGCGCGGCGCGCCGAGATTCCTGTTGGAGGTTCTTCGTTGTCTTCTTGCTCCAATCCCACCAACACAGCGAGCCACCGAAAACCAGTATTGATGCTGGTAATTAAGACTAATCTTCTTCTACCATGTAGCTAGTCCTCTCTGCTGGTGAGGATTTTTTTTTAAATTCTGTTCTGGGATCGGTTCGAGTTTCTTCATCCTTGTGTGGCTTGGCTGGCGGTGGAGGTGATCGGACAGAACTCCGCTAGAATAGAACAAGTGCGACGGGCACCGGACGACCCTTTCTTTTTCTTTTCTCATGGACTGCTAAGAACCTAATCGGTCGATCGATGTTAACTGCTTGCTGACCATAAGCAACCCGGGATGTGGTTTATGAAATTGATGAAACTCATTTTTTCAGATGTTTTACAGAAAAAAAAACATATGTAACGATACTCTTGTCAGTTCCATTTTGCATCAAACTGGTAGAAATAAAGATTGGCCGTTTGATTATTATTTTCAATTCTCATAGATACATTTGGTAAAACAACACGTTACCTGTGATATTGGTTCTAATTGTCAACAAGCTCAACAAATTCCTTCCCAAATGCTAATAACTATATGAAAGCATTTCTAAATCCACCAAAGTCGTTAATCATTAATTAATTTTACGGCTTCTAAATGCACCAAATATATTTCGGTCTTGATTTTTTACGAAAAAAACAGCTTTCAAATGTTGATGATTATGACAGCAATACTGAACCCTGTTGACCGCAGCTGATTGTGAGATGCTACTTGATACATGATGGGTTACAGCTTTTCGAACCTACGCCGAATGGAGTATCCTTCTCCACTGGACTCGATCCTCGGCCAATCGCTTCCAGTCGCCCTGAACATTGAGCGCCCTCAGGTCCTATTCAACTGCAAAAAGCCATCGTGTACGCGGCCTTCCACAGAGCCAGCGGCCTCTTCCTGGTTCTCTACTAAATATTATCTTCGCTTGACGTTCTTTCGGCATACGAACAACGTGACCAGCCCACCGTAGTCTGCCGTGTTGAATAAGCTTTACACCTGGTACAACTCGTGATTCATGCGACGCCGCCAGATACCGTTCTCCTGTTTACCGCCGAGTATTGTCCGCAGCACCTTATGCTCAAACACTCCGAAAGCTCTCCGATCAGCCTCCTTTAACGTCCATGTCTCATGACCGCATAAAGCCACCGGAAGAATCAGAGTAGTATACAGCGCGAGTTTTGTTTTCGTTTGCGAACTACGGGACTTAAGCTGGTTACGAGGTCCGTAATAAGCGCTATTTGCAGCTGCAATACGCCTTTTCACCTCGCAGGTAACATCATTACAAGATACACAAATTCTTCTACCACTTCAAATTTTTCACCAATTAGCACCATTTCGCTACCACCACCACTAATGAACCCACGTTGATTGTCAGCGACCATATACTTCGTTTTGCTGGTATTGATCGTGAGTCCAATCCTCGCTGTCTCCCTCTTAAAAGGCGCAAAAGCCTCTTCCACGGCACGGCACATTTCATCCGCAACCCTTACACTTGATTTCGATCCACCCAACGTTATACGAATCAGCCATATCAGTTTCGCCGGAAAACCATGTTCTAGCATAATTTGCCATAATTCATTCAGTTTCATTGAATCGTACGCCGCCTTGAAATCAATAAACAGATTATGTGTCTGCAAGTTGTACTCCCGGAATTTATCAAGGATTTCCGACGAAGGACTCTTCAAGCGGTCTCAATCTGTTGAACAGAATACGGGACATAATTTTGATTGTGATATACAGATATATTAATCAAGATGTAGGGGCCAGAGTAAATTAGTAATCAATAGGAGTAACTAATGGAAAATTCTAAGTCATAAATAACACAGAGAGTTTATTATTTTCGCTTGACCCAACTAATGCTACCAGTTATCCATGGGCGACATAAACATTTCAAACGATGTTCATCGACGCTCAGCCCTTCGGCTTACAATCCAGTTGCCCGACAGTTCTTACGAGCTATCAAACGGCGATCTGACCACAACAAACTAACCTCTCTTTCCTGTTAGAGTAAAATCGATTTAAAAAACCCAGATTAATCCACCTAGCGTTGGTGATGCCTTTCTCGCAATTAGTTAAGACACCAACCTTATATGGGGCTTATATGGTTCGATAAACCATTTTCTCCATAACTTTTAAACGCAATGACCGATCGTTATCAAATTCAATAGTGATCAACAAGGCTTTGTCCCCTGTCGAATAAAACTTGTTGGGTGAAAATCGGTTAAGGATTACTATACGAAAAGTTGTCTAATGTTTTCTTTAGCTTTTGTGCACACACATACACACACACATACACACCTACATACACACGGACAGACAGACATGTGCTAAGTTCATCGAGCTGAGTCGTTTGGTATATAACACTATGGGTCTCAGAGACTATAAAAAGTTCGTTTTCGGAGTGAAATGATAGCCTTTCGGTACAACTTTATCGACATTTCAATTTTGTTAACACATTTAGCAACAAAATTACTTATAGGAACAAATTCGGCTCATATTTTAAAATTAACTGTCTGAGATAATTCTAGCACGAGTTTTTTTCGCATAATTAGACCTTTTAACTCGTTATATTGCGGTGGCGACAATAGTAGCTCAGAAAAGCAAAATAAGTCTGTTAAATTTTCAAAATCCATCCTAAAGAATTCCAAGTTCTTTTTTATTCATCTTCAAGTAACCTCTCCTTGAAATCTTAGTTTTACTGAACCTCAATATGCAATCTCAAGAAGCCTAGCCTGATAATTGGAAATTCATAATTTTCGAGAAATAGCAACAAAATTCCTAGAACCAGAGAATCAATTTTTCTTGGATGCGCATGCGAAAAAAAAACGACAAAAGAGAACCAACGACAAAGCTTGATTTTTGTCGGTGATAATGTCGGAGATGACCGCCCAATTCGTAGTTGCTATCCGTGATTGATCGGAACAATCAAAATTGCACAGGGAACCAATAGTTGGAGCAAATGTGCACAAATTGAGAGTTCAAGACATTATAGGATCAACAACGGCGCGCGGCCATGTCCTTACGGTCATCTGGGAAAGAAAGGATTATTGGTGTGACAGCTGTTGCTGCTAGAGACCGCGAGCACTTCTGCATCTCCACAGTTGTCACAGGAGGGATTTTCAAGAGTGGGACGGGGAATTGCATGGCTCTGGATTCACCTTGGTAAGTGATGCGATCCATGCAACATTGATTAAATAAATCAGATATTTAATCCTTAAAAATCGCCGTCACCATAAATGACGAACTGTTCAATGGTTTTAAATGCGAAATGTATCAACAATGCATAGATTTTGATTCATTGTTAGTATTGGTATCTTTACTGGAGGTTTTGATACTTGCTTTGAAAATTTGTTTTAAAAAGTGTACATCGATACTTATTATGGCGAACTGTCAATTATTATCATAGACAAACAGACGTAACGGCTAAACATTTTTCTTAAAAAATCCATTGAACTATTACTCTACTACCCTTTCATGTTCATATGCTGCACATAATGAAGTTTGATAAAACAATGTCAAAAGAAATCGTATGATGTAATGAACAATTAATTCATCACAGTTGCGTATGTTTGCCTTTGTTATTGTCATTAGTTTTTTTCACGCAATATACGCGAAGTTGAATTGCACATCTAGTGTCCAATCCGCGTAGTAGGATTGGACACTAGATGTGCAATTCAACTTCGCGTATATTTATCACCCATCATGTTTGCACTGCTCCACTCGCGAGGAAGGTGGGATCGACTGACTGCGAATGTGTATACTCACGATGACTGACACGATCTGTCATTTGACACATGCATGCTAGACCTGTTCATGATAATAGGCCTGTCCAATGCCACACATCTCCCCTCTTCTTAAAAAAATGCTATCACCCTTTTCTTCTGCATGAAAAAGAAATAACAGCACAGCATATTATGTATCATTTGGTTACTCTCTCATCATGATACAAAAGCATCTTGTAGCAAACAATCATTCCAGGCACACCATTGTATTGCGAGCATCTCATTTCATAATCGAAGAAGACATTTAAATGGTGGCACACATGCATATGGGAAACCACTCTCAAGGAACTCCCGTGCAACTCGTGAAGACATTTCACTTTTACTTCAAATCACTACCATTACTTCTATTTTTTTCGAATACACGTCCAATCCACTGTGCATTCACAGTTGTGAATCAACCAGCAAAAAAAACCAGATACCGTAACTAAAAAAAGCCCGATAAACAGCTCCAAATCATTACCGAATATCTAATCTCAGTTAAATCAAATCTCTTGTGTACCTGTGACCTTTCGGATCTACAACACCAAACTACTTGTAGGCCATCGACCATCGCTGAGCAAGAGATTCTTGGATGAACTGTGACCACTCCGATCCACAATAACACCAAGAAACACTTGAATGCGGGCGTCCCACCACGCATAATTGTGATCATTCCGATCCACAATAACACCGTTCTTCTTGCGGGCGTCCCACCACGCAGAATTGTGATCATTCCGATCCAGAATAACACTATTCTTCTTGCGGGCGTCCCACCAACGTAGAGGAAGAAACACTTGAATGCGGGCGTCCCACCACGCAGAATTGTGATCATTCCGATCCACAATAACACCGTTCTTCTTGCGGGCGTCCCACCACGCAGAATTGTGATCATTCCGATCCACAATAACACTATTCTTCTTGCGGGCGTCCCACCAACGCAGAGGAAGAAACACTTGAATGCGGGCGTCCCACCACGCAGAATTGTGATCATTCCGATCCACAATAACACTATTCTTCTTGCGGGCGTCCCACCAACGCAGAGGAAGAAACACTTGAATGCGGGCGTCTTACTACGCAAAATTGTGATTATTACGATCCACAATAACACCGTTCTTCTTGCGGACGTCCCACCAACGTAGAGAAAGAAACATTTGAATGCGGGCGTCCCACCACGCAGAATTGTGATCATTCACTTGAATGTGAACAATTGAACATTCAAGACGCAGAACTGTGATTCATCTACAGCTACACCAATCAAGCTCTCCTTATTGAACTCTGTCGCTCCCCGTGACAGCGCATGCGAAAACGATTCTTCTTTTTAATAGTTTTGTCTTTTATTCTTCTTCTTATCACAGTTGACCGACTTTTCATACCACTATAAGTGTTTCCAATTTGTGAAAGTGTAATTTATGTTTCACAATGGTTTTCATATCGGAATAAAACACATTCATAACTTTATAATATTAGGCATCATGGATATGTTCTAATACTCTTCAAAGGGGAGAAGTCTTCGATAATCGAAGGTAATTCAAAATATTTTATTCAAGATGCTAGATGCATCTGATAGTTCGTAGTAGCTTTTGGCTGAATGCAGATGACGTTACACTTTCTCTTCGCAAGTTCCATCCTAAATTGAACCTTAAATTTTCCAATAGTTGAAAAACATTCAAAGAGTACCCCGATCTTTCGAAACTTAGCCAACCTCGTAGCCAACACTAGCCATCCTCAAAGTAGAAAATTTCTCTAACACATTCCAATCCATTGCACTTAGATTCAAAGAACAGTACGAATACGTGTTCTTGATAATTCAAACTATTGTAATAAAAACATTTTAACATTTAATTTTCAAAATGAACTTGTTTTGAGCGCAAAATCGTTTTAAAACTGTAGTTCGCTTATTGTTTTCATGATTGTATCATGTTGCATTATTCAGTAGGGGGAGCGTTTTGCATCATTTTCTCCTGTAACGAACGTAAACATTCAAAATTCGCACACACACTTTCGCAAAAGAAATCAGTATTGAGGTAATTTGACACTGAGGTATAAATTTATGTCCCAAATTAGAGCAAGCAAACAAAACTGTCCAAACCATTGCGGTAAAAAATCGGATTTGGGTCCGTGGACAACAACCAAAAAGCAGAATCCCATTGACAAAGATACATTAATCGATACAAAAAGCTCCGCTGCTTTTACTTTTTCGGCTACGTCCAAAATTGTTTTCTTTCACACACTTCTATTAGCATGATGGGTGACTTCATGCGATATTTTTTTAAGAACTCCTGGCAGGATCGCCAAATGTGCAATTCAACATCGCGCATATTTGTCACCCATCATGTTTGCACTGCTCCATTCGCGAGGAAGGTGGGATCGACTGACTGCGAATGTGTATACTCACAATGACTGACACGATCTGTCATTTGACCGATGCATGCTAGACCTGTTCATGATAATAGGCGTGTCCAATGCCACACACTAGTGACACTAAAGTTCCATGTAATCCATGATTTCAATCTAAGACAAAAACGATCAGAAAAAGATAATACATAAAAACCGAACTCTACACCACACATATATTCGGGTATGTCCGTCCTCACCTTACCCTAATGCGAGAAGGAATTGTTGATGTTGGACTCAGGGATTGCGGAACACACAACACCGTCCCTGACGCCAAATGCCCAGATGAGCTGCTGTAATTTCCTAATCCCAAATCTTAAGCCCCATCCATAAAAAAAATGTTAATCTAACCTCGAGTCACCACGAGTACGTTGGCTTCTATCCCTCTCTTACTGAATTAATAATAAGATGATATTTATTGTACATATCACACAGAAACGTGGCTCCGTAAAGTGTTATACACGCCTGATCCTACCAAATAAACGAACTTGAAAAAAAGGTTTGCGGAAAGTACCTAAAATTTGTTTTTTTTAACCGTGTACGTGTCCCTTCTGTTAGACCAAATTAAGAAACGTGAGCAAGTGGACGCTATCTACATCGACTTTTCTAAAGCTTTTGACCGCGTCCCTCACAATCTGGTGGTCGAAAAGTTGAAACGATATGAACTTCCGACTTGGCTTACTAGCTGGATTCAACACTACCTGGCTGATCGTAGAGCACATGTTAGAAATGGTTCAACATTTTCGGCGCCATTCTCTGTGTACACTCCGGGATCCCTCAGGGTAGCCATATAGGGCCACTACTGTTTGTGCTCTTCATTTTAAAATAATGTAAAGTAATGTAGTGATATCTCTACTGGACTGCTGTGCGCTTCTTTATTGCTCAAACCGTTATACGTTTCGCTTGTTCGAAGTATTTTGGAATATGGTGTTACTATCTGGGTCCCGTATCATGCCGTGCAAATCGCTCGAATGTCACTTGGTCGAATAACACGTTAGGCCGAAGGTCAACTATCCAAATTCCTTTAGGCCGAAACAGTTATTCGGTCGGAAACAGATTGGCCGAAAATGGTAGTTTTTTTTTTCGAAAAAGCCGTTTTCCCTAACAGATCGTTTGGCCGAATCGGTCATTTAACTGAAAATGCCTTTTGAGCGGCATGTACACACTTAATTTTTTTACCGGGATCTCAGCAATTTGTTGTACTTTTACCGAGATTCGCTCAGCCGAGCCCCAGCAAACTTGTTTTTTGCCGAGATTTCTGTCAAAATTGCTGAAAATCAGCAAATTATTTGCCGAAAACCAGCTAACAAACGTTACTTTTGCCGGGATATCAGTTTTTTTGCTGGCTGTGCGGATTTTGCCGAGCTGCAGAAATAAAAACTGAGTGTGTACGTTTGACAGAAAGAGTAATTTGGCCAAACTATGACTCGGCCAGAAATATCATTAGTTGAACGGTAATATGGGCAACAATGTCGATCCTTTTAGCCAATTACATTTTTGGCCAAACTACCCTGTCTACCAAATGACCATTTCGGCCAAACATTTTCCGGCCTTGTGGCCTACGGCCCTCTCCGTCGGTTGACGTTAAGGAGGAAAGTCGTTTGTACAAATGCCACTTGATCGAATACCACGTTAAGCCGAAAGTCATCTAGCCTAGCGTTACAGGTCATTTGGCCGAAAAGTCGTTCGGCCAAAAATGTCGTTTGTCCGAATAAGTAATTTGGCTGAAAAGAAGTTTCTCCGAATTTATCATTCCGCCGAAACGATCATTTTGTCCAAACGACTTTTTAGGCGAGATTACCAGTTTGGCCATATGGGACTTTCTGTTGTATGTCCATCTCGGAAAAAAGGGCCATTCTGGCAAATGATCATTTTAGTCATATAACCTTTTAGTCCTAATAAACTGTTCGGCTGAATGACAGACAGCCAGTATATGCCACCGGGCGTGCTTGGTGTGATTTTTTCTCGCCGAGGCCGAGGGACAGCGGTGATAAATGGCTAGTGTTTGGAGGATCATGTGTTAGTGTTGGACGTCGTTTCGGTCAAATTGTGATCCTGAACGGTTTGCATATTTGTATTTGTATTTATTTGATTAATAAAATACTGATCAAACTGATAGCAAATGGTCTTATTGAACATCTTTAAACTAGGAAATAACAGCAGATGATTTACAGATTTCATAATTGCACAATCATCAGAACGTCACACTAACATCATTACTCTTGAGCAACTTATAAACAACTAGTTTACCCGGCAGACGTTGTCCTGCATAGTAGGCGAGAATGTGCGTTCCGAACTGCCCATGCAAAGTTCGCATAGGAATCACAATTTTAGTTTTTTTACTCTTTGCTCAACTTTACTCGTAATTTTCGCATTAGGAAATATCATATAAACCCGTCGAAAACTATAACGAATGTTTCTGCTGAAGAAATGAAAAAAATCCATCCAGCCGTTTTCGAGTTATGCGGATACGAACACAGACCATTTCATTTTTATATATAAGATGATAAAACAAAACTTCATTATTCTTTTTTTACACAATCGCATCACAATCGCATCGTCGGTCGCATCACTTATCAGAGTGAGTCCAGACCCAACGATGCCTACCGACCAATAATCATTCCTGTGGAGGGAGTTGCATTGTATAGTTTTCGATCAGCTCAGTGTAACTCCTGAATCCCTTGACCGATTTTAATCGGATTTGGTACAAATATTCTCTGTTCTAATGAGACGATTTTAGCGAAGGTGGGTAGGCCATTGGAAAAGAGGGAGGTTGTAAGGGAGGAGTATGGTTCAGTTATCATCAAATTCAGTGTAACTTCTGAACCCCTTTACCGATTTTCACCAAATTCGAAACACATTATCTGTTTAAGGTAGACGATGTTAGACTGGTTGGAAGGATCATAGAGGAAATGGAGGGAGACCATACTAATGAAACGAACAGTTTTGTATAACTTTTTAACTCATGAGTCGATTTAAGTCAAATTTGGAACGATTTCTATTTCCAACGGAAACGATTATAGAGAGGTTGGAAGGATCGCGGAACGTGAGAGGTTATTTGAGTTGGGTACTGTTTAGAAAACAAACAAATCAGTATAACTTCTGAACCCTTTAACCGATTTACACCAATATTGGGACCCATGTTATCGGACGAAGAGTGCGAGTTTATGCATGAGTTTGCTGAGCTTAATAACGTTAGACATAATGTATGTGAGGCATAATGGACTTTAGGAATAATTTAAATTCTTCATCCTTTAGGTTTAGTTCATTTGTGTCTCTTTGAGATTCTGAGAGACATTTTCCCGAAAACCATTTGTCCGAATTTCTTAAAAATAGCAAATCCTCGCCAATAACATTTTCCCAGAGATAACTTTTTTCCAGAAATGGCTTTTCAGCGAAAATGATGTTTCCCCTGAAGGAACAATTGGCATAAATGGCATTATTTAAAAAATCAGACAATGCTTGCAAAAGTGTTCTCAAATTATGAAGTATTAATAACAAAACACAATCACTTTGTTGACCAATTGATTTTATCATTTTCCGATTGTAAGAAAACTGCAAATCAAATTGGCAATTCCGAGAAAGGCCAAGTCCATACAGCTAGTTGAAAAATAAACCAAAAGACATTGGCAATACAGATATTTCAGTTCTTTCAGTTAGAACAGTTCTAAGGATTGCAAATTTGTGGTCGCCTATTCTGAAACCAAAATTATGATTGTGAAATTCGTACCTATAGTCTACTTCGACCTTTCCAACAGACCAGCATTCAAAACACGTCGTTATCATTTGCTATTCTCCGACATTAACTCTTAGTGATTAGAAGCAGGGTGCAATAAGGTAGATTGTATTCTGTATACCTAGCCACGAAAACATGATCTAATTGCGTTGCGGAAATAATCACACTCGGTAGTGTAAGCATTAGAACTTTTATGACTTACAAAATTTTATAAAATTTGTAAAATATCCAAGCCAACGTCCAGTTAAATCTAACTGCATTTCTTAATTTCCTTCGCGCTGTCTAAACTCTCCCAATCTCGGAATCATCATGATCGATCGCTAAATGTCCCCCAGAATCTTGTTACCAAAACACTATCGGATGTGTAGATTGGACCTAATCAAAACAAATTTCCCACTCATTTGGAACTCCGTTTGTTCTCCATGCACTGATACATCACCCATTTGATGTGGTGATCAGCGCCAGTCAGAGTCCTGCCTTCAACACATGCGTTGATAACGTAATCGACCCGCACATCCGAGCCTATCGTGCAACCGACCGACATTCCCCTCGGCCCAGTTTAGTAGCGTGAGGATGGTTTTTGATTGAGCATCGTCATCATCAACAGACGGGAAGTTCTTCTTGTTCTTCCACATGGTGGAAATTTCTTCTTGCCCCATTCTCCCCACACGTGTACTTGATGTCTACTTTCCAGTTCGAGCTAACCAACGGACAACCAAACGGTGAGAATAGAACTCGGCAGTCACAATCATCGCCACGTTTGACAAATCAAATCACAAATCCTCCATCGCACACATCGCGGAGCAGCAGAGTACGTAGCCCATGATAAAGTAGATAATTGTTTAATTTCAAGAAAAATTGTCACTGTAATTGGACAATCGGAAACACATCAGAAACGTGTTTCGTTAAAGGATCAACTCTAACAAAAATTATTTATGATTTTGGGAAAGATTGCATTTGATTTAATATTTTGACATCCTTGTGAAGAAACAGGGTATTGGCTTTCCTAAAGAGCAGAGTTAGTTTATTGGGCAGTAAAAATTTAGTCCACAGATCACACTTTGCTCGCAACGGGCGGCGCGGCGCGTAGAGCCATAAAAAGGGTTTTCTTCTTTGACAGCCGAAATTCTAACCTGTGTGTGCTTCTTGCTACAACGACGATCGCCGTCGTTATCCGTAGTCCCCGCACTGAACCTGGGCCTAGTATTATAAGGTACATTATCTGTAAACATATATTATATGAGATTTCACTAGAAACGATCTGTTTGTGTCATTGCTTGGTTGTTTAGATTCTAAGCCTATCTGCTCTGCCCGAGCTGGAAGAGCGGGACCGTTTCTTTGGGTTTTATCTCTGTTGTCGAGGCGGCGGCGGCGGGTCGCCTCGCCAGACACCGACCGCCGTCACCATCACCAACTTTCTCAGCGATTAGAGCCGAGCTCCATACATGAAGTGGTGACAAAGTCGTCGTCCTAACGACATCAAATTGCCGCGTGAACTGGGCGAGCTAAATGCGCTGATTCAGCAACAATGGAATGCACTGTTAGTTGGCTGGTTGCTTTTTAACGTGGTTTATGCGGGACCAAACAATTAGTTTTTAGACGTTATACTTAGGTTCCGTTCGATTCTTAAGTGTATTATAATATACAATAAATTATGTTTTAAAAATTAGACAAAAAATAGTTTGCGCTGATATTTATTTTGTTTGTCTAATTTGATATTTTTCTTCATTTAATTCGATTTGTCGAATATATCGATTTATTGCGATTACAACTTAACTGACTACTAGGGTGTCCCAAAATTGGACCAAGTCTGGGATTTTGGGGGCTCAACCTTCAAATGAAAGCTTAGGGTATAACAAAAGAAAAATTGTTCTACGACAACTCTGGGAAATGACGTTTAGGGGTGGCCCTGACGCGTTTTATGAAAAAAGTGCATCTTTTATAGGTAACATCAAAAATACCGGTATATCGGAAAGAAATTCGATGAAACCCATCCATTTTATATTTTTTACATTTAACTTAGGGTCTATACTTTATGGTAAAACTTTGATACCGCATGTTTTAGGTCTATATATTTTTCACTGATGCTTTAAATGCCCAAAAATGATGAATTTTTCTTAATATTTTTTTATTAATGCATCCAAAACGGGTATCCATCATAATGCTTTCGAAACTAGATGATCGTTCTTGCAAAAAATCAAGATGGTCACAAAACAACTAATTTCCATGTTATCGAGAAACATTGCACAGCTCGACAAACCATGACACGAAAACTGAACCTACCTATGGGTAGTTTTGAAACCATATTCATCAATCTATTTGAGCACTCACCCAGACTAACTGAACAATTTGTAGTCAGTCATGTTACTGCTGGTCCATCGTTGGGTTTCCATTATAACACTCAAATAAGTATTAAAATCAATTTTATGCAACTCATATGAATACTATATTGGTTATTAAAGCGCTCATTTGGTTGGTATGGAAAAGTAGGCGTTTTTTTACTTAAACATGATCCAGGTAGGTATTATGATCCGAAATTTCAAAAAGTCTTTTTCCAAGCTGCAGTAAATCGTAAATAACTTTTAAACGGATAGAGATAGGAGGTTGCTATTTTTAGCAAAATATTCGTTATAAAATTCCCCATCTTTATATGTATATCTAGTTTCGCATTATGATTGATACCCGTTTTGGATGCATTAATAAAAAAATATTAAGAAAAATTCAACATTTTTGGGCATTTAAAGCATCAGTGAAAAATATATAGACCTAAAACATGCGGTATCAAAGTTTTACCATAATGTATAGACCCTAATTTAAATGTAAAAAATATAAAATGGATGGGTTTCATCGAATTTCTTTCCGATATACCGGTATTTTCGATGTTACCTATAAAAGATGCACTTTTTTCATAAAACGCGTCAGGGCCACCCCTAAACGTCATTTCCCAGAGTTGTCGTAGAACAATTTTTCTTTTGTTATACCCTAAGCTTTCATTTGAAGGTTGAGCCCCCAAAATCCCAGACTTGGTCCAATTTTGGGACACCCTACTGACTACTCAATATGCTGAAATTGACCAAATTCAATCAATGTGTACCAATTTGTCCAATTTGTCCGATATAGGGAAATAGTCGGCTTTGGCAGGTTTTGTTCTATTATTGGCAGGGGGTTTTTGTCAACCGAATTTTATGAAATTTGGCCACAATATTCTTTGATATACAAAGAATGATTGGGCCAAATTTGAGCATAATCAGTCATAAAAAACCCCTGCCAATAATAGAACAAAACCTGCCAAAGCCGTCATTACCCTACTAAAAATTTTCAACCGATTAAAAATTTTTAAAAATTCTGAAAAAGAGTTTTGACAGAAATCGAAAAAGCCCTCATTTTGCTCATCGAACGATAATAACTTTTTTTTTTGTTTACAATTTTTTGTGTACCGTATTTTATGACGTAATGTTTTGTATATTGACAAACATTGGAAAACTATAAAAAAAAACAGAAATTTTACAAATTTCATTAAAAAATAGTTCCAAATAATTTGATTCAATAAAGATAAAAAATGACTTTTTTTATAAACTTTAGAATTCCAAAAACTTCAGAATAAAGATCAAAGAGTAGTTTTTTTTCTTCTTCTTTATTAAAGAGGCTTTCAGCCCTTGGCCGGTTCACCTCTGTCACCATCAAAGAGAAGTGAATTTTAAAACACGAAAATTGTTGCGAATTTTTTAAAAAAATCGTGGATGAATAAAAATTGTGTTATAAGTCTTAAAAAAATGATAATGTAAAAAAATCAAAAAATGAAAAAAAAAATCAACTTATTTGTCAAAAAAAAAACATTGCGACAAACTTGTGAAACTTAATAAAGTACAGTTAAAAAAGTCGAATAATTTGAAAAAATAAATAAAAATTTCAAGGTTTTTGTTCTTGTATAAAAATGTAAATTAAAATTAAAAAATATATATATGTTGTTGAAATTTCTAAAAATTGTGATTTAATTTAAAATTTAACTACAGTTCAACAATGAAATTTCCAAAATTC
The DNA here is from genome assembly GCF_024139115.2 of Armigeres subalbatus. Classification (NCBI taxonomy): domain Eukaryota; kingdom Metazoa; phylum Arthropoda; class Insecta; order Diptera; family Culicidae; genus Armigeres; species Armigeres subalbatus. Next base: position 95,189,806 of record NC_085139.1, on the reverse strand, counting down.
TGATAAAAAAACAAATTGATGAAACATTTGGAAAGTCTTGATAGAAATATTTTTTAAATCATAAAGTTTAAGTTTTCCGAAAATGTTCCAAAATTTGATCAAAAATTGAAAAAAAAAAAATGGTACCGAACATTTCAAAAATTTCATCGGTAATTTAGGTAAAAAAAAACCAGATTAATCCACCTAGCGGTGATGGTGCCTTTCTCGCGCAAAAAGGTAATAAATGTAGCCTTTACGATGATGTACAAGAAAGGCAAAACTACACAGTCCAATGTTATGATAGAAAATTTACACTAGTAGACGACAGATGGAGCTGCCAAAAGTTTCTCGAATGTTTGAATTTTGACTTTCGGACAATTTCAAAGTACTATGAAACTGAACGAAGAGCATACTCACGCCTAAATGCGCGCAACACGAGCATCTTTATAGTACGATGAAACTCGTAATGGGAGCCATGGATAAACATTGAAAATATTCATAGATGCAAGGCATTTTTCATAACACATTATTGTTCTATGGGATTATGTCTCATCACTATTTTAATATTATCTATTTTTTGCAATTCGCAATTATTATGAAATTAAATAGTGATCAACAGCGTTTTGGTCTCTGTCGGATGCAACTTGTTGCAAGAAAATCGGTTAAGAGTTTCTATGTGAAAATTTGGCCAATGTTTTTATGGCATTTTGTGCACACACACACATATACACACACACGCACACACGGACAGACAGACATTTGTTCAGCTCAACGAGCTGAGTCGAATGGTATATAACACTATGGGTCTCCGGGACTTCTATCAAAAGTTCGAATTTAGAGTGAAATGATAGCCTTTCGGTACAACTTAGTTGTACGAGAAAGTTAAAAATCAGCAAAATGCGGGAAGTAATTTATTAAAATAAGTTTCATTACAAATTTCGCAAATATTATCAACAATTTTAAAAACTTATTGTTTATAATCGTTGAATTTTTTTTAATAGGTAACGAATATAGAACAATTACGGAAATAAAAAAAGCCACGTGGGAAATTGAAAAAGATAAATTTTTCAGAAATTCCACTAAAAGTTGTAAAAAAAAATTATGTTAAAACAAGTATTTTGAAAAAATGTTGGCAAATTCTAATAGAAATAACTTGAAAAATATTTTTTTTTAAAATCAATGAACATTACAAAAAATCAACTCAAATTTGAAGAATGTGTCGAAACTTTGAGTTATTAGCATCACTTTCATCCGTTACCACAGATAATGATTTGGGACTAATCACTAACTTTTAGATGGAAGCAATGTACTCTCCAATAGTCGAGATCTGTCCTGGTCACGTCCTTGCGAATGCTGAGGAATGGGAAAGATGGTTAGTTGGACACCTACTTAAGAAAGATGCAGAGAACTCTACGACCTCTCATAGGTGCCACGGGAGGTTTTGGGATTGTGTGAATGGTTATAACAGTAGGAATCGTTTTGGTATAGCGTGAAACACAGAAAGAACTAAGATAGAAATACAAAGTAGGAAAGGGACGAGCCTGGAATTGAACCCACGACCTCCTACTTATAAGGCAGAAGCGATAGCCACTAGACCACCGAGCTCGTCTGTGTAGAAACTTTGAGTTATGTTGACAAATAAAAATAAGTCTAATATCAAAGCATAGACGAAAGTTAGGTTTTAAAATATCTCCAATATAGTTACAACAATATTAAGAATTAAACAAACTTAATTCACCGAAAAGTGATACTGCCTTTCTCGCAATTAGCCAAGACATCAACCTTATATGGTTTAATAAACCATTTTCTTAATAACTTTTGAACGCAACGTCCGATCGTCACAAAATTCAATAGTGATCTACAAGGCTTTACCACCTTTCGAGACTTATTGCGAGGAAAACGGTTAAGGATTACTATATGAAAAGTTGTCTAATGTTTTATTTAGCTGTTGTGCACACACATACACACGAACAGACAGTCGATTTGTTTATAACACTGTGGTTCTCCGAGGCTTATATAAAATTTTCGTGAATTGAGTGAAATAATAGCCTTTCGGTACAACTTTGTTATACGAGATAGGCAAAAAGGTTGAAAGATTTATTACATATTTCACAAAATTTGACAAAAACAAAAGGAATCATTTTTTTTTTCAATACAGAAGAAATTCATCAATGATTAAACAGGAATTTTATTTTTTAACTTAATTGAAAAAAATCACAACATCATCGAAAATTTGAAACAAAAATGCAGCATATAATAATGTATATAAAAACCCAGATTGATCCATCTAGCAGTGATTGTGTCTTTCTCGTGCATTATTAAACAACCCAATCAAACAATCAAATGCATTATCGGGAAATTCGTTGAAATGATGAATAATTTGTGATATTAATTTTGAAATCACTAAGCAAAGTATTATTAGCGTGCGCGTTTTATGCGAGCTTGTTTATTGTACCAGAATGCTGCAGAAACGTTATGGCGTTATGCGTCGTAACTTGCATGCAATCAAAGCTTGCGTTTCAATTGTTGTATTAAAGTCGTGTACTTGTCACAGAACTTTGGCACAGCAGAGTGTGATTGATTCGCACTCTATACAAATCCGCCCAGCCCGTTGTTGGGGGCATAGAGTGTGATGTTTCTCGAATAATAAAAGGTGGGCTCGCTTGACTGTGGGTATACAACAGTAAAGCACATGTGAAGATTGGAAAAATCAAGCATCCGAAAGATATTCAATTTGCAAAAAAGAGCTAACCGCAGTGGAGGTTGGTACTCGGATTCCGATGGCCTTTCCGCAAACGTGACCTTTAAGTAGTCTTGTAGTGTAGGGGTTGTCACGCCTATCTAGAGAGTAGGAGGTTGAGGGTTCAAGTCCCTCCAAGACACGTGGATTTTTCTCCGCAAATTTTCTATAAATTTGTCCATTTCGAAACATGTGCTGTGCTTATTGCACAGCCAAGATATTTAACAAAAAAATAATTTTCGTACGGCCGAGTTGCCGAATAATATGTAATTAATTGCCTAGGACGAGTTTAGTACTTTCCATTTAATTCCACTACGTTTTGTTATCTTTACAGATACGTATTTCGATCTTCACTGTGAGGCCGTCTTTGGTGTCTCGTACTTGACTCGACTTGACTGACTAAGTCGAGTCAAGTACGAGACACTGAAGACGGCCTCACAGTTGAGGTCAAAATACGTATCTGTAAATATAACAAAACGCAGTGGAATTAAATGGAAAGTACTGAACTCGTCGTAGACAGTTGAAGACATTCCACTAAAAGAGCTTAAATAATTTTTCTGAAAAAATTTACATTTTTTTCTAAAAAACCGTTAAAAATTTTCCTTAAACTTTTGGATTTTCGAATTTTTTGACTGAATTGATATGAACTGTCAGACATTTTGCTAAAAATAACAAAAAAGCTTTAAGAAATCCGTGCGACATTTAAAAGGAATTTAAAAACTATGTTGAAGGAAGTTAATAAAACATTAAAAATATTTTAAAATTTATTCAAAAATTAAAACAATAATAATATTTTAAACTTGTCAAAAAATTTGAAAGTTTTGACCAAGAAAATAACAAAAAAAATTTATAAAAAAAATCAAAAAGTTTGGAAAATACTTATAACTACAATTAATTGCATATTATTCGGCAACTCGGCCGTACGAAAACAATTTTTTTGTTAAATATCTTGGTTGTGCATATGCACAGCACATGTTTCGAAATGGACAAATTGATATGAAATTTGCGAAAAAGAATCCACTTGTCTTGGAGGGACTCGAACCCTCAACCTCCTACTCTCTAGATAGGCGTGATAACCCCTACACAACAAGACCACTTAAAGGTCACGTTTGCGGAAAAGCCATCAGAATCCGAATACCAACCTCCACCGCGGTTAGCTCTCTTTTTTGCAAATTGAATATCTTTCGGATGCTTGATTTGTCCAATCTCCACATGTGCTTTACTGTTGTATATCCACAGTCAAGCGAGTGCACATTGTTTATTAAACGAGAGGAACGCACTCCATGCCTCCCAACAACAGGCTGGGCGGGCTGGTATAGAATGCGAATCAATCGCACTCTGCTGTGCCAAAGGCTTGCTTGGCTAAAGCATTTGATGAGTTTGATTGCCTAACGTAAGCGGTCTTGTTGTGTAGGGGTTATCACGCCTATCTAGAGAGTAGGAGGTTGAGGGTTCGAGTCCCTCCAAGACACGTGGATTCTTTTTCGCAAATTTCATATCAATTGGTCCATTTCGAAACATGTGCTGTGCATATGCACAGCCAAGATATTTACACAAAAAAATACTTATAATTAAAAAAAAAACCGCATTTTAAAATTTGATTTCATTTTTTAAATTTTATAAAATATTATAGATACATCAAAATTGTTTCTAAATAGTTTCCCTTGATATTAAAAAAAATTAAAAGTTTTATCACAAATTTCACAAATGTCTAATGTTCAAAATTAAAAAAAAAGCTTATAGTTTTTGGAAACTTTAAAAATTCCGTGAGGAAATTTAAATGAAGTCGAAAATATTGAAAGATTCGATGAGTTTTAATGTCAAAAATTAGAAAAAGCTAACAAAAAAATTTTAGCTAAAATCTCTCAACATTTTGACAAATTTTTTTAATATTTTAAAGAACAATTATAAAAAATAAGAAAAACTTAACAGTTGAAACTTACAGTCTCCCATAAAAAATGTGAATTTTATCATTTTTTTTTTTAAATGGAAATGTTTATCAACAATAAAAAAACTTTAGGAATTCCGACAATTTCGCCAAAATATTATGTCAATTGACGGTTCTTTTTTTTCTAAAATTTTAAAATTTATTTCCGAATATTTTAATTTTTTTTATTTTTGACGAAATCGTTGTGAACTGTAATTTTCTCAAACATTTCAACAGCATTGAAAAAATCGCAAAAATATCTCAAAAAACATATAGCTTTTACGTATACTTAGTATACGAGAAAGGCAAAAATTTAAATTAAGTCAAAAACTAAAAAAAAATACAGGAAAAATTCCGACAAAATTTTCAAAAATTTCGTCTAAGTAAAATAATTTAAAAAAATAAAATCTCGTCAAAAAATGTTGTGCTTTAATAGTGGTTTGTGCAACTAGTTGCCAAGAGATGATTTTTTCAGCCCGAGTTGTAGTTTCGTTTTTTTTTCATTTTTTCCAATAAAATTTTGTATTTTAGAAAAACTTAAAACTGAATATCTTTAAATTTTTTGTTTAAATATTTGAAATTTTCAGCGGAATTCATTTTTTTCAAAGATACACCCATTTTTTATTTTACACGGTTTAGTTATCCAACAAGGCTAGCCGAGGCCGTTTTATCATTCAAATACGAACTGTAAACCAGGTATTATGGTCAGGAATTGCAAAAAATGCTTTAAAGGTTTTGTCAAGAAACTTAAAAAAAATCATAAACTGATTTTATTAAAAAGTTTCAAAAACATTGAAAATAAAATTGAAAAACTTTTTTTTTAATTTCCACATTTTGATATTTTTAAGTCAAGTTAAAGTCAAAATTGTTCGTAAAAACTGCAGTAAATGTAGAAATGTATATATTTTTAAATTCATCAAGATGTTGGTCACAATTTTCAAAAATCTAAATGTTATATACATGTTTTTTACGCGGTTGGAATTCATTAATTTCTCGGTTAATCTGAACTTTCATAGCTTTTTAAATACCCCCTGAATTTTCTTTGATTTTTTGTGATTTTTTTCGTGGGATTAACTCATTGCTTCATTGACGCTTAAGGTCTAAAACGACCAAAACTAAAAAAAAAAATGAAAAAAAAAACGAAAATTTTATCAAAATAAAAATACTACGAGAATTCCAACAGTTTCGTCAAGAGTTATAAAGTTCCAAATATTTCGCTACAATTTAAAAATTTTCAATTATTATAAGCAATTTTGACAGCTTTTCAAAAATCCTTGGAAATTTATAAAAATTACAAAATAAGTAAGTAATTTGAAAAAAATACATTGAAAACGTGTCAGACATAAAAAAAACCCTGATTATCTTCCTAGCAACACATGGGACAACATTCCCCGTCATTTCCTTTTTTTTAATTTTTGATAGTTTGTTGAAAATTTCAATGAATTGATGTCTTTATTATCGAGACTTTCAGACTGGGTCGTCTCGCCTTTTTTTTTTATATATTTTGTTGAAAATTTTGATAAATCGCAAATTTTTCTAATAGTTTTTTTTTCTACCGAAATATTCGAAATTTAGGTTCAAAATATATGATCTGATATTCTTGATATAATAGACAAAATATGAATCTGTTATTTTCGTCGAATTTTTTGAAAATGTTCGATAAGTTTTTAGACGGGATCATTGATTTTTTTAAATTCTTTTACTACGTTATCGAAGGATTTGAAGTTTTTGATTATATTTAAAAAAATAAATGTTACAAATGCTGTTGTTAAACTGCAAAAACGATCATTTTTCTTTAAATTCCTGATGTGTTTACGTAACTTTTTAATATCAATTCAATGAAATTTGTTTTGTCAAAACAATTTGAAAATATTCGATGATGTTTTGAAAACTTTCAATAAAGTTTCTGATTTCTTCGAAATCAGCAGGTTAAACTATCAGTTTTTAGTCCGTTGAAGCTTGGAAGCTGTTTTGTTTACAATTATAGGTACTGTTTGCAGCGCCGACTCAATTTTTTTAAACACGAGCGCTCATGTACATTATTGTCTGGTTTACTGTAATTTAGAACCGGCTAATCAAATTTAAGCCGATTGTAAATTGAAACCGTCGAAAGTTGATCAATAATGTCGAATAATGTTTAAAAATCTTCACTAGATTTCAAATATTTTATCAAAAATTAAAAGAAAAAAAATCAAAAAAATGCCAGAAAATGTCATTTATTTTGAAGAACTTCAACTCGTTTCACATTTAAATTTCTTGCTTCAAAAGAAAACATGATTTTTTTAATAGTTACGCTCTGTTTCTGAATGCTTGAGTCATTATTATCTGTAATCTAGTTACGTTGATACAGAAATTGTATGTGGTTCGTATAACAGACTATTTTGTTCAAATATGAAAGTTAATTTGTTTACCAGATTTTGTAACAGACTATGTTTAACTTATTTAAGAAGAAAAAACGGAGACTTTTCGGTACCGTAGGCTTAATCGCATACGTAAAAAATCGTTTTCAATCGATAGTTTGTTTTTGAAAATAAAAATACTAATTCCAAGCAAGGTAAAAAACTGACCCGGTGATTTTTTGGACACCTGTGCAGACAAAAGGAATAAATATTCCCACTTGTCAAGAATCGATTCTCTCGCCACAGCGAGCTCCACCTACATTCAACAAGTCAATGAATGCCTGCACTTCCCACGAAACGTTGGACCTGCACCGTGCGTTCGCGAAATAAAAGTCAGGACTTTCCTTCGAGAGTCGAGATTGGAGGCGCGGTCACTCGATCAGAGGTAGATCAACAATTCCCACGGGAGGCAGCACTGCCCGCTAATAGGGGCAACGAATAAAACGCCCTTAATTCGGTTCGGGTATCGAATCGCTGATGTATTGACCAGCAACACCAGTCTCATTCATTCATCTTTAATTCTGCGCCGAACAAGGCATTATCTTTCCCATCAACATCTCAGCCATTGTTGTAGTCGTTTGCAGTCACAGGTCGGTAAACAAACATTTCTCCCAAGCTGCAGTTTGGAAACTTTTCTGTCTCTCTGTGGAGGGGAGGTCACATCCTTGTTGTACCAACCAGCATCTGTCCGCCGCGCATCAAAAGCCGTATGCAGTTGTCAGTCACATAGTCAGATAAGTCTGTACCTATTTTAATCGGTAAGAAATCGCCCAGGAATAATTAATTTACGACGATCCACACCCTTTCGAGCAAACAATTTCCCAACATGGTCCACTGGATCCGGTTGACCCCTTTCCGCTGGTACCAAGATAAGAGTTCTGTGTCGCAAGAAGAAAACCGGCCTTCGAAGGAGGCCACCAAAGGTCGCCAAATCCCCTCAAAAGTGGTACATTTGTCCAGTAAACCAGATTCCCGGCCATGGTAGAGACAAAGCCCAACATAGAACAATCCTGATCGTGACAGATTACGCCGTAATGAAATGAAATAAATTATCGACTTTCTTCTAGACGATGGACAAAGCAGTTCCCGAGTGAGAACTTGCTCCGACTGCAAACTGGATCCAAGTTGCACGTCCTCGCCTGACAAGGATCCACCAAAGACTGATTGACGGTGTCAGGTTTTTTTTTCTTCGCAAGACTCACGCAAAAAACATCCTTCTTTGGACACTAACACAACCGGGAGGATTTCTTTTCTCCGTGTGGAATACACAGCCTCGGGTGTCTAACTGCAATCAGCTGGGTTTACGGTTATCCCTCTCAGCTGACCGCATTAGGGTCTCGGGAAAAGGAGAAAGCAAAAATCAGACATTCATACACATAATCAGGAAGGATCGAAGTCGTGAAAGTGAAATCCTTGCCGATCCTTGCGTTGCAAACCAGGGAAGATTTCTCTCCCCATGCTGCTGCTGTGTGGGTGAAGAAGATGGAATAGAAAGGGATGAAGCATGGATGTGTTTTTGATGGCCCATTAAAAAAGCAAAGATCGTTTGATCGACTGTGTATGCCGTTAATGATCGTTGCTTTGTCTGCAGCACTCCTTTACCCCCCTCGAGTGGCAAAAGGATCAAGTTGAGGAGATTTCTGATTTTTCGTTTTCCATTACTTGCCTCTCGCTCGCTTTTAGGTAGCAGCATCGACGAACCATAATTCAAATAACACAGAAGTGGAAAAAAAAATGTTTCCAGAGGCTTTTGTTGTTAAGAACCCGAACAGCGAAAGTAACAGGTCCGGGGAATTTTGGAAAGGCGACAGGTACTTAGAGTGGTGCCGGCAGCCGAACAAGGCGGATCGTCGTTGTTGCTCTGGCTGAAACCCTAGAGACGACTTGTACGAAAAAATAATGTCGTTATGGAAAGTATTCGATCTCGTATCTGAGAGACAAATAAGACAACTCGTTAATGAATCCAAGTGGTACTTAATTCAAATTAGTCCAACCAACATTAGCAGCAGAATCAGTATCTTAAATTCAGTGCTCAGTAAAAAATCGACGTCGAAATATTATATGATCTCAATAGTGAGACGCATTGCGAGTACAAACATTATTCTCGCTTACTTACCAACAGCTCATATTCGCGAACATTCATCTAGCTTTTCCCGCACTTATTTTCTTCGTGAATTTTAGCATCGTGAAACAAAAAACCTCAAACGTTTTCCGTATACGCAGGATCAAGATTGCAAATGAATTCAAGATTTTATAACAAGAGTTTTCGCGATATAAGTCATATTCGCGATTTGAGTCAGCACTATATACAACAAATATAACACAACACAACAAATATCTACATCTGTTTGTTTTGTTCACTAACAGGTGCTTGAGAACCACCAACATTATGCCACAAGACGCTCACTTTATTACGCCAAGTACTGTCAAAAACTACAATAATTGGGTACAATCTTTTATTGAAACCATCAAAAGTTCCGTGCGAAATGGACATTATGTTCGTCGAATTTTCTCAATCTGAGCTCTGGGCCCTGTAGCATAATCAGACTAATAATATTAGCTACAAGTTACAAGTTACAAGTCAAAAAATTACAAGTACTTGTAATTTGAGTTGCATAAAAGTGATTCGCCAACTAATAATATTAGTACTTGTATTATTAGTAAGGTTGAAATGACAAGTCTGTCAGGTTCATTTACCTGTCAAAATTCATCCGACAGTTCATTGCCAATGCGGCGATAAATGATTTGTTTATGTTTTTCTGTTAGTTTGTGCATAGAATACTGCGATAGGTATACACGGAACACGAATTTATTATACTTCGCTTTTAAATTTATTGATTCCGCGGTTCAATTCGGTTTCGTAGTATTGGCATTACATTACAAATAAAAAGTAATGCACACTGGAGTGATTTTTACGTGTTTTTAGGCGGATTTTAGGATTGACATGGGTTTTAATTTGGGCAATTTGTAGTTGCGGATTTCAATTTACGTGTTTTGCGGGATTGGATTTCGTTTTTAGTCCAATAATTGAAATTGTTGAAATTATTATGAAATTTTGGAGATTTCTTGAAAGATAAATAATTTCAAAATTTATGTTCAAAACTCTTACTGATGATTTAATTGAAAATTTTAGCACTTTTCCTTTTTTTTTGCCTATTGTCTAATGTGACCCGCGTTTCGCGGGACGCTGCATTTTTCAACTTCGTTTTAAAAATTTATTACAATTCATACAGCCTTACAAATAGTTTTCCAATTTGTTTGGCCTAAAATCTATGCGAAATGCACTTTTGGAGGATCCACTTTCAAGCTAGTGACGCAATCCAGATAGACATCCCGCGTTTCGCAGGACGCTTGCTGGTCACATTACTATTGTCAAAAATATGGCAAGAGGCAGGGCCCCACCCGAGATTGTTCAGTACTTTGCTTTGGGTAAAATTTTGCTTTGGGTAAAATGTTTTTACGTGAATTAAGGTAAACTACGTAGTGTTAGAAGAGTCATTTTACACAACATTGGATTATTGGGCCAAAGTACGGTTTTAAGCGAAAACAATCCACTTTTGAGTATTTAGCGCCCACCATTTGAATAATTGATTGTAAGTATTTTGATTCAAGTATTTCTGCTTTCTCCAGAGTTATTTGAAAAATTTCATAATTCTCAGTTTTGTATTGGAACGAGAAAATTATTCTTAGTGCATAGTATTTCACTGTATGGTAATTTAAAGCAATTTGAATAATAGTTTCTATCTCTGTTAAGTCGTTAAAAACAATAAAACGATGTATAATTACTTTGCACAGTTAAAATAATAAAATAAAAGCTACTTGTAAATTAAATTACAGCACTATTCATACTTGTAAAAGAAACTACAAGCCAACGCTAATAATTTGTACTTATATTTTCTTTATGCAACAGTTACTTGTAAAATCTGCTAATATTATTAGTGCGCTTTACTTGTAATATTAGACTTGTAAATTGTTACTTGTAGATTCATTATGCAACGGAAAAGTACAAGTTACAAGCTACTCTACTAATATTATTAGTCAAATTTCGATTATGCTACAGGCCCCTGGTGGTGGATGCTAGTTCATCCCATGAAAGGCTGGTGCATTATTCACTTTAAATCGTTCGATTTTGGAATCTAAGCGTTTTTTCGCGGATTTTTTACGCGCTTTTATCTACGATTTTTTTATGTCGGTTTTGACGAGTTTCGACCAGTTTCGGCGAGGATTGTGCGAATTATTTATTATTGACTATTTACGCGATTAAGGCTGTGAACCATTCCACCGGTTCGTTTAACTTTTAGTTAAAATTTGACACTCCGATGGTTATTTTCCCATCGTGGTTAAAATTTTACTCCGAAGCCGACCCATTTGAGTTTTGACAGATTGATAGTTATTCGGAACGAAATGGATTTGGCGCCAATTTTCTCGCGAACAAAGTTTAACTATCGAACTGTCAAATCTAACCATGCTCCGGAGCAGGGTTATTTTTAACCACGGCGAAATAACCATCGAATTGTCAAATTTTAACTAAATATTAAACGAATCGGTGGAATGGTTCACAGCCTAAGAAGCAATCACTCGAAAATAGAATTTTTGTTTTTTTTTATTTGTGTTGCCAAAATTGAAGGGTTTTGTTTCCAATTTTAATCGAATGGGTCTGTACATATATTCTTCTCTTAGACTAGGTTCTCCATGTTTTATTACCACTATCATCCTTTTTTGTTATGATACATTTTTTAAAAATATTTTATTATTATACTTCAATTTCCTCTGGCAATTAGAATATTTCCACTGGTTGAAACGAATTACAATGTTTTTAGCCTAAACAAAATTCTCATAAATAAATCAATATTAGCAAAAAAAAACAAATACAAAATTTTCCACAGAATATTCCACAAAAAAAAGTTTTCAACAATAAAAATCAGAAGAATAAAAAAAAATGAAAAGAGCAATAAACTTGATTAAATTTCCCATGAACGATAAACGGGGTTATCAATGGAAAAAATGCTCACTTTTATTGCTTTCTTATATTGTCCCAAGCAAATTTGAAAATCAAAACCTAAACTACCTAATTATTACTAAGGGAATAAGAAGCTAATCTTGTCAATAAAAGATTGAAACGATTTTTGTCTAAAATTGTAAATTATTTCATTGAACAATTGTTGCAATGTCTTAATATTAGAAATTTTATGAACTTCATTGATACTATTGAATTTCGTTTTCGTATTTTTGGATTTCGTTTTATAAATACTAAAAATGTTATTTCGGAAATGAAAATAATTAGCAATTAATTAATTAAACTCGAATTGATCAAATCGGGTTTCAATTTTTTTACATTTTTAACTTTACATTCAAAGTTTCTTTTAAACCATATTTAGCATGGATCTATTATATAAGCTTAGAAACGGCAGCCCTTACTTTGCACCGTTCAATGTGGAAAACCGATCCATAAAAAAATGAAAAACGATTCATAAATAACTTCTGAATGTTCCATAAAACGCTACCATAAATCCATAAAATAGTTCGAGAGATTCCATAAAGAATATTTTTATGATCCATAAACTTTGAAAATGATCCATAAAAACTATATATTGATCCAAATTTGCGCAATTGATGATGATCCATAATTTCAGCCATATGATCCATATTTTTGGTCATATGATCCATAATTTTAATAATGGTATCCATAATGCTTGGAAAGAAGGCCAATGAAACTATATTAATTTATCCACACATTTTATAAAATCTATGGATCATTTATCAAAATTTATGGATCATATCACCAAAACTATGGATCATTTGAACAAAGTTATGGATCAAATGGCCAGAATTATGAACCATATGCCTAAAATTATGGATCATATTACTGAAATTATGGATCATCATCACGATAAAAAAATGCGGAAATTTGAAGTTTTATGGATCATAATATAGTTTTGTATGGATCATTTTCCAAAGATTTATGTATCATTTGTCATATTTTCATGGGAAAATAGCAATAATTGTATTGTTTTTCTTCACCATGGAAATGGAACATATGTCCCAATTAATTGCTAAATTTTAGCTTTGTTATGGATCGAAAAATTATTCTTTATGGAATCTCATTAACTATTTTATGGATTTATGGTAGCATTTTAAGGAACATTCAGATGTTATTTATGGATCGTTTTTCAGTTTTTTATGGATCCGTCTTTATCGTTTATATGCAAAAGTATGTTTTGCCCTTAGAAACGCCGATTTTTAGTGAGATGATAAAATTCTAGTTAGCTTGGAAATTTGGATCAATTATATCTTTAATACCTTCACACTAAAAACTACCGAATTCGTTTCCAGTGTCTACCGAAATCGATCGGTGATCACTAAAAAACCGAACAACTCGTTAAAAATACGAATGTTTTCAAATTATAAACGTATGATCGGTTTAATCTAAACAGGGCTGTCCAACGTACAACCCGCGGCTCCCTTTTTGGTGGCCCGCGGCATGTAAGGAAAAAATACTTTATAACTGGCCCGCAAGCTTTTCAATCTAACTCGATAATCTCTTTTTTTTAGTTATTTATTAGTTAAGTTTTTAATACTGTAGGTTTTTTTCAAGTTCGTTTATTTGGTAGGCTTAGGCGTGTAAAACACACTACGGAGCCATGGTTCTTTGTGATATATACAATACTGTAGCAGGTTGTTATTGGTTAAAAGAAATAAATCTGTTTATCGAGCCTTTTTTATTGTGTTCCAATTTATTTGAAATAACTTGAAAATCATTGTGGCACTACTCCAAAATCAACGTTTGCGCTGCAAAATATTAATCTGCATAATTTTAAATTGTTGCATTGAGAGACCGCAAGAAACTAAAATTGATGTGGAACATCGCGTTTTCAAAGAGAGAGGTTATTTTATACACGTTGACCAAAGGAAAGGTGGTCTGCTTAATTTGTTCGGAAAGTGTTACGGTGTTGAAGGAAAATGGCCTGAAACGACATTTCGAGATAAAACATTCTATGAAATATTATATTAACTCTGGACCATGAAGAAAGCAGAAAGCTTCAAAGGTAAGGCACTCATTTAATTTGAATTTCCAGTATTGGTTCATATTATTGGTGGATCATTGGATTATTGTAGCCACAAACTCTATTCACTCTGGGAAACACGATGTCGGAAAATGCAGTATGGGCCAGTTTTGCTGTTAGTGAGAGTTTGGCATATGGATGAAATCCTTTCAGGACGCAGAACCTGTTAAGGATTGTATGTTGTTGACATCGTGTTGTATTTCCCAAGGAAAAAACCTCCTTCAGTAGCATTAGTTTGTCGCGAAACACGGCGAAGAGTAAAAGTTCTCGTAGAATATTTGAAAACTTGCTTAGATCTACACGCGTAATTAAAGATCTATCCACCTGTTTCAAATATGATACGTGTTCTGTGTGACTCATGGTTTATGGTCATTTGGCCGAATGCCGTTTGGCCGAATGTCGTTTGACCGAATGCCATTTGGCCGAAAGGGTCATTTGGCCGAACGCCATTTGGCCGAATGCCGTTTGGCCGAATAATTGAAATAATAAGGAAGAATGAAGAAAGAAGAAGGAAGAAGGCAGAAAGAAGAAGGAAGAAGCAAGAAAGAAAAAGTAAGAAGAAGGGAGAAGGAAGAAAGAAGAAGGCAGAAGGAAGAAGGAAGAAGGAAGAGGGAAGAAGGAAGAAGGAAGAAGGAAGAAGGAAGAAGGAAGAAGGAAGAAGGAAGAAGGAAGAAGGAAGAAGAAATAAAGAAGAAGGAAGAAAGAAGAAGGAAGAAGAAAGATGGAAGATGAAAGATGGAAGAAGGAAAAAGGAAGAATGAAGAAGGAAGAAGGAAGAAAGAAGAAGGAAGAAGGAAGAAGAAAAAGGGAAGAAGGAAGAAGAAAGAAGGTAGAAGGAAGAAGATAGAAGAAAGAAGAAGGAAGAAGGAAAAAAGAAGAAGGAAGGAGAAAGATGGAAAAAAGTGAGAAATGAGAAGTGAGAAGTTATAAGTAATAAGGGGAAACTGGGAAAAAGTGAAGAGAGTAATGAGAAGAAAGAGGAAAACAGGAAAAAGAAAGAAGGAAGAAGGATACAGGAAGAAGAAAGAAGGAAGACAGAAATATGACGGAGAAGGAAACAGAATGAAGAAAGAAGAAAGAAGGAAGAAGAAAAAATGGAGAAGATAAAAATGAAGTAGAAGGATGAAGAAAGACAAAAGGAAGAAGAATGATGGAAAAAGGAAGAAAGAAGAAAAGGAAAAAGGAAGATGTAAGAAGGAGCAAGAAAAAAGAAGCGGCGAGAAAGAAAAAGAAGAAATAAGGAAGAAAGGAAAAAAGGATGGAAGGAAGAAGGATGGAAGAAGACGGAAGAAGAGAGAAGCGAGATGGAAGAAGCAAGAAGGAATAAGATGGAATAAGGAAAAAGAAGAGGAAGAAGGAAGTAAGAGGAAGTTAGAAAAAACGAAGGAAGAAGGAAGGAAGATAGAAAAAAGAAGAAAGGTGAAGGAAGAAGCAAAACAAAGAAAGACGAAAGAAGAAAAAATAAAGAAAAAGAAAGAAGGAAGATGAAAGAAGGAAAAACGAAGAACGAAGAAGGAAGAGGGAAGATGAAAAAAAAAGATGAAAGAAGAAATAACGACGCAGGAAATACATAAAAAAGGAAAAAAATTAAAAAGAAAAAAGTGAAAAGGAAGAAATAAGAAAGAAGGAAAAGGGGAAATAGAAGAAGGAAATCTTTTCTATATCTTTTTAGTCAGTTGATGAATTAGCACCAAACCACCATGTATTCTTCGAAGGAATGGATGAATTTTAAAATAAACATTATTGGTTTACAATCCCCGAATAACTTTGTAGAAGACGGCAATTTTCTAAATCCTACAGATCACGCGCTATCGAACTTAACTGATCTCTCATATACACTAGCGCCACCTTACGGCTGAATTCTGAACTAAACAGCTTTTAAACATATTGGTTTCCAATGCTCGAACAACAACCCAGAGATATCAAACCAAACTGATTTCTCATATGCAGTAGCGCCACCTTGCGAATGAATTCTAAACTAACAGTTTCTCGACATATTGGTTTGCAATCCTCAAACAACTTTATAGAAGACGGCAACTTTCTAAATCCCACAGATCCCGAACCAAACTCATGCTATGTTATGCAATTCAACACATCAAGCTCTATCTGGAATAAGGGCGAATGTCGCAAGAGAGGATTCTCTTCGGTGACTTCCCCTCATTTGAATAAAAGTGACAAGCAGCGGATTTCTTTGTGTTTTATCACCTCAGTACGATAGAAAAGAATGCAAACTTTCATTTTGAGGTGAAAAACTGCAAAGAAATCCTCTGCTTGTCACTTTTATTCAAAAGAGGGGAAGTCGACGAAGAGAATTCTCTCTTGCGACATTCTCCCTTTTACCAGATAGAGCTTGAAATATTTATTGTTGGTTGGCCAAAATCAGAACCACGTAAAAAAGGACTTTTTCAATTCTTTACACAATTCCTCGAAGCTACACGATTTAATGCCATTTTTTGCTTGAGATTTGTGTTTCTGGTAAATGTTTCTGATAAATTATTTTTCCAATACTTCTGAAGCGAGCCAGCCAACGGCTGAAAGCCTCTTAACCTTCCTAGTGCATTGGGGTCCGTTTCGACCCAAGCACACCCAAAACATCGCTGTAACTTTGTAACGCAACGAGAAAAATTCTGACTTTTCCTAACTTTCGGAAGCTAAGATTCCCTGAGAAAATCAGCTTCCAGCGACATCTAGGAGAGGCGCCACAAAAAAAGTGACACATTGTGCATTGGGGTCCATTTGGATTTCTTCTCGATCACAAAAACTCAAATTTCAACCGATTTTCGATCTTTAGACACCAAACGAAAGCTGTAGGTTCCAATAATAAGCCCACGGGGTGATTCATCCAAATTGACCAATCTAGTCCTCGGGGAACCTGTGCTAAAGAGGTACTGTTTGAGCTTCTCAATTTGGTACCAAATTTTCGAGTTTCGTGTTATGAAACATAAAATCGCTTTCAAATATGTGCTCTGATGATCCCAACTGTATTTGCTAAATTGAATATGCCATTTCTGGGCAAATTTATCCCTCGAGCGGTTATCGGAAAGCCCTCTGGAAGATCCGGAACTTCCGTAAAAGTGGCCAATTCTAAAAGATAATCCCAGAGCTCTGCGATTTTTTCGTAACCATTCATTCTGGCAAATTGTGGGTGCAATCAACAGTTAAAGCCTTCTGTGACCTACAAATGTCCCAGAAACGGTCCTCCGAAAGATCCGGAACATCCGTAAAATGGCCAATTCCAAAAGTTTATCCTAGAGCTTCGCGATGTTTTTAAAACCATTCATTCTGGCAAATTGTAGGTGCAATCAATAGGTAAAGTCTTATGTGACCCCCAAATGTCCCACAAACGGTCCTCTGGAAGATCCGGAACATCCGTGAAAGTGGCCAATTCTAAAAGATAATCCCATAGCTCTGCAATTTTTTCGTAACCATTCATTCTGGCAAATTGTGGGTGCAATCAATATTTAAAGCTTTCTGTGACCTACAAATGTCCCAGAAACAGTCCTCTAGAAGATCCGGAACATCCGAAAAATGGCCAATTTCAAAAGTTCATTCTAGAGTTTCGCGTTTTTTTTTTTAAACCATTCATTCTAGCAAATTGTGGGGGCAACCAAATATCCCAGAAACGGTCTTTCGGAGGATCCGGAACATCCGTAAAAGTGGCCAATTTTAAAGATTAGTCCCAGAGCTCCGCAATTTTTTCGTAACCATTCATTCTGGCAAATTGTGGGTGCAACCGAATAGAGTTAAAGCCTTCTGTGACCTACAAATGCCCCAGAAATGGTTCTCCGGAAGATCCGGAATACCCGTTAAATGGCCAATTCCAAAAGTTCATACCAGAGCTTCGCGATGTTTTTAAAACCATTTATTCTGACAAATTGTATAAATAGTGAAATTCTTCAGTGCCAGAAACGGTCCTTTGGTAGATCTGGAACATCCGTAAAATGGCCAATTCCAAAGGTTCGTCCCAGAGCTTTGTATTTTTTTTCATAATAATATATTCTTGCGAATTATGGATGCAATCAATAATGAAAATCTTCTGTGACCCCCAAAATGCCACAAAAACGGTGCTCCAGAAGATACGGATCATCCGTGAAAGTGGCCATTCCAAAGGTTCACCCCAGAGCATAGCAATTTTTCCGTAACCATCCATTCTGGTGAATTGTGGGTGCAATCAATAGTGAAAGTCTTCTGTGGTCTACAAATGTCGCAGAAACAATACTTCGGAAGATCTGAAACATCCGTGAAAGTGGACAATTCCAAAACTTCAGCATAGTGATTTTTGGCGTAACCTTTCATTCTGGCAAATTAATAGGGAAAGTTTTCTGTGACTTCCAAGTGCTTAAAAACGGTCCTCCGGAAGATCCAGTTCATTCGTAAAAGTGCTCAAATCCAAAAGAATATCTCAGAGCATCGCAATTTTTTCGTAACCACCTGTCCTGGCGAATTGTGTTTGCAATCAATAATAAAAGTTTTCGGTACTGTACGGTAATGGTACTCCGGAAGATCCGGAACATCCGTGAATGTGGCCAATTCGAAAAAGAATTCACGGAGGAACTTCCGGATTCATACTTCGTTGAGAATTTCTAGAGGAACTTCCGGAAGAAGTTCGGTGGAGCTCCTGGAGCAGCTCCCCGAGAAATTACTTGATGATTTTCTGGAGAGATTTGCGGAAGAACTCTCAAAATTCTCAGAAGGTTTTCTAGAGGAATTTTCCGAGGTAAGTATTACTTGATGAACTTCCGAAGGGATTACCGGAGGAACTTCTTGAATAACTTCCAGAGGAGCTTCTGGAGAAGCTTCGGAGGAATTCAAGGAGGAACGCCACCACGCCGCCGTCGCTGGCTAATGATGATCTGTTACGCTGGCTAATGATGATCTTGTTGGATTTGGCCTCTTTTACGGATGTTCCGGATTTTACGAAGGAATTTTTATTATTGATAAGAAAATTATTTTGAGCTATCAGTGGAATGTCATTACTTGTCATTCCATTCTAATTCCATTTGATTCCACCAATTGATTTGATTCCACCATGTTATTTGACAGATACGTATTTCGACATTAACAGTAAGGCCGTCTTCAGTGTCTCGTACTTGACTCGACTTTCATTATTGTCATTGCATATTACGAAGGATTTTCGCTATTGATTGCGTACATAATTCACCCATATGAATGAAAGCGAAAATTAGCAAAGCTGTGGGATGAACTTTTGGAATTGACCATTTTCACTGATATTCCTGATCTCCCGGAGGATGGTTTTGTGCACATTCAGACGTCCTAGAAAATTCCAACTAGGGGAGACTGGGTTGACTTGATCCCTTTTTCTGATTTCCGATATATCACAACCAAAAATAAATAAACATACGCGATTTCCACACAGACTCTCTAAGAATTGTAGAAATTTAATTTTTACATACCTTCTCGGCTACTTCGACATAGAACATTATTTTTAACCAACCACTGCCGAACAAATTACGCCTCACAACCGAATGATAGCTGTTTACAATCAACACTGCGAAAAACTATTGACTTAACAATGTCTTGGCATAACCGGCCTGTAGAATGAATAAGGTTTGCCAATCCAGAAAACAACTCACCACATAAAGGTCATTTGTCTAGGGGATCTATACTTAAAAATACGCTAGAACGTATTTACGCTACTTTAGTTCTCGATAAAAAAGGGGATAATCAAGTCTCCCCACCTTCCCTATTGATTGCACAATCACTTCTCCGCTATGGAAGTTTCCGAAAAAACATATGGAGCTGTGGGACAAACTTCTGGAATTCATAATTTTAGCGGATGTCCCAAATTTCCCGGAGAACCGGAGCCGTTAACAATGTTAATGTCTAAAAATAGAATGTGATTAACTTTTGGTAGGTCACAGAGGACTTTCACTATTTACTCCACATATAATTCACCGTTGTTGTACTCACCGCTCCATGGATCGGTGAGTACAACAGCACGAGAAGTGGTAGGCACTGCACAGAAGCGACCCAGGACGGGTTGGTTCGATGTGGAGTGTCAGAGAGTGACAGACGAGAAGAACGTTGCCAGAAGCCGGATGTTGGTGTCAGGTACCCGATCGAATAGAGATCGGTACAAGGAAGCAAGAGCAGCCGAAAAACGAACCCACCGCAGGGAGAAAAAAAGTACGAAGAACAAGTGATTAGTGAGGCGCAGGAAAAATGGAGCAGAACGATATGCGGAGGTTTTATGAGTCTGTCAATGGCGTGCGGAGAAAGACAGCGCCATCTCCCGTCATGTGCAACGACCAACAAGGGAATTTGCTGACAGATAAAACTGAAGTGGCTGCCAGGTGGAAGCAACACTTCGAGACTTTGTTGAATGGAGGAAGTGACGGTGCATCGGTGAACAGAATAAATATTAGCGACGATGGACAAGCTGTGGAGTCACCTACACTAGATGAGTTTAAAAAAGCTGTGAAAGAGCTGAAAAACAATAAGGCTGCGGGGAAGGACCAGCTCCCGGCTGAACTTTATGAAGTTCTGCACCATATTATGTCGAAAATATGGGAAGACGAGGAAATGCCTGCTAGCTGGTTGGACGGCCTCATTTGCCCTCTCTTTAAGAAAGGGCACAGACTGGAGTGCGCCAATTACCGAGGAATAACCCTCCTTAATTCGGCGTACAAAATTATGTCCCGTATTCTGTTCAACAGATTGAGACCGCTTGAAGAGTCCTTCGTCGGCGAATACCAAGCAGGTTTTCGTGAGGGCCGATCAACGACGGATCAAATGTTTACCCTGAGACAAATCCTTGATAAATTCCGGGAGTACTACGTGAATGCTAACAAAAATGCTCAGGTCTGGGATCATATTTTAGGATTACCCTTTTTTACGGATGTTTCGGGTTTCTTGTGGTCGTATTGTGGTAATTTCGGGCCACAATAGACTTTCACTATTGATTGCATAATCCATTCGATGATATAAACAGTTTCGAAATTTTGCTTTGAGATGCACTTTTGGAATTGGCCACTTATACGAATGTTTCGGATTTCCAAAAGGGGCGTTTGTGATCATCTCAGAAGACTTAAACAATTTAATGCATACACAATTTGCCCGTATGGATGGTTACGAATAAAATAGCAATGCTCTGGAATGATTTTGTGGTATCGGCCCCTTTCGGGAGCATTTTCGGGTCGCAGAAGACTTGCACAATTGATTGCTCAGGCAATTCGGTTATGAATGAATTGCGAAGCTCTGAGATGTATTTTTGAAATTGGCCACTTTTACGTATGGTCCGGATCTTTTGGATGACCGTTTCGGGAGCTTTTTGGGATCACTGAAGACTTTCACTACTGATTGCATCCATTATTCGTCAGGATGGATGATTACGAAATAATGAGAATCTCTGGGATTACCTTTTGGAATTGACCACCTTCACGGATGTTCCGAAAAAATTGCAAAGCTCTGGGATTAACTTTTAGAATTGGCCACATTTACGGATGTTCCAGATCTTCCGGAGGATCGTTTCTGGGACATTTTGGGGTCACAGAAGACTTTAACTTTTTGTTGCACCCTCAATTTTCCAGAATGAATGGGTGACAAAAAATCGCGATACTCTGGGATGAACTTTTGGAATGGGCCATTTTACGGATGCTCCGGATCTTCCGTAGAACCATTTCTGGGGCATTTGGAGGTCACAGAAGACATTTACTATTGATTGCACCCACAATTTGCCAGAATGAATGGTTACAAAAAATCGCGGAGCTGTGGGATTAACTTGTAGAATTTGCCACTTTTACGGATGTTCCGAAGGACCGTTTCTGGGACATTTGTAGGTCACAGAAGGCTTTAACTATTGATTGCACCCACAATTTGCCAGAATAAATGGTTTTAAAAAAATCGCGAAGTTCTAGAATGAACTTTTAGAATTGGCCATTTTAAGGATGTTGCGAATCTTCCGGAGGACCGTTTCTGGGACATTTTGGGGTCACAGAAGACTTTAATTTTTAGTTGTATCCTCAATTTGCCAGAATGAATGGTTATCCAAAAAGTCGCGAAGCTCTGGGATGAACTTTTGGAATTGGCCATTTTACGGATACTCCGGATCTTCCGGAGGACCGTTTCTGGGACATTTGGGGGTCACATAAGACTTTACCTATTGATTGCACCCACAATTTGCCAGAATGAATGGTTTTAAAAACATCTCGAAGCTCTAGGATAAACTTTTGGAATTGGCCATTTTACGGATGTTCCGGATCTTCCAGAGGACCGTTTCTGGGACATTTGTAGGTCACAGAAGGCTTTAACTAATGATTGCCCCCACAATTTGCCAGCAAGTATGGTTATCAAAAAATCGCGGAGCTCTGGGATTAACTTTTAGAATTGGCCACTTTTACGGATGTTCCGGATCTGCCGGAGGACCGTTTCTAGGATATTTGGGGATGACAGAAGACATTTACTATCGATTACACCCACAATTTGCCAGAATTAATGGTTACGAAAAAATCGCAGAGCTCTGGGATTAACTTTTAGAATTGGCCACTTTTACGAAAGTTCCGGATCTTCCAGAGGGCTTTCCGATGACCGCTCGAGGGATAAATTTGCCCAGAAATGGCATATACAATATAGCAAATACAGTTGGGATCATCAGAGCACATACTTGAAAGCGATTTTATGTTTCATAACACGAAACTCGAAAATTTGGTGCCAAATTGAGAAGCTCAAACAGTACCTCTTTAGCACAGGTTCCCCGAGGACTAGATTGGTCAATTTGGATGAATCACCCCGTGGGCTTGTTATTGAAACCTACAGCTTTCGTTTGGTGCCTAAAGATCGAAAATCGGTTGAAATTTGAGTTTTTGAGATCGAGATGAAATCTTGGGTCCAAATGGACCCCAATGCACAATGTGTAACTTTTTTCTAATGCATTAGGAAGGTTAAATAAAGACAATAATAATAATTTTCCAAAAATGGAATTTATCAGTATTGATTTGCTTTTGCATATCTTTTTTTTTATCTTTATTATATTGATTTTTACACAACAATGAGTTAATTACTGAGCGTTCGTTAATTTATTATTCCTAGAATCCACATTTTCTTGAATATTTCTATATGGCCACAACTGAACATCCCTAATGAGCCACACCCCTTCAAGTTCTAATCAAATTGCGCAAGTGCTATCGAATATTACAAACAATAGCCGGCCGATCACCCTCTCACTCACCGAAATTCGAAATCCCATATTCCGAAACCGGTCCAATCCGTTTCGGCACAAAGCAGCGCCGTGCTTCGAGGACTAATTTCACATCGAGCGTGGCTTTCGGTACTTGTCCCTCGCACAATATTCCCTGGTTTATAGCCAGACAATCGTCCGGGGTGCAGAATTTGAACAGATGTGAAAAATCCCATCGCTCGCCACCAACCAACCAACCACCCCTATAAAGTGGTGCGCGCGAGGGACGGAACCACGCGTTTGTGATAAGTCGCTATAGTTGCTGCGCCCTGCGCCTCCAAAGTTCCTAATGCGAATGCTAGCACCTGCGCCCATTAGAGAAGCACTCTGTTTGTATTACTCTATGCTGGTGGCGCATCGGTGCCTCATATACAAATGATTAATGCTGCCATCACAGCTCTGGCTGAATGCGGAATAGGTGAATGATCTCTCCGTAGCCCTAAACTCAATCCTACGCACACCAGCAGCAGCCCAGCCCGGATGATACTCCAGTGCCAATTAGGGTGCGATTCATAGACTCTCCGATCCGGTCTCCTACAGTATCAGCATGTTCACAAACAGTCGTTCGGCACTCGGAAACGGAAAAACCGCGACCGGAGACGTCCAGCAGTGAAGTGCCCTAGACGCGAATATCCTCGAGACGACGCGAGATTGATTTTCCTTTTTCTTAAATTTTGCACTATGGAACAAAGAGCAGATTGCAAACATTTCATCTACAACATGATTTATACCAATATTTTTTTTTTGAAAATCTGTGATATGTACATTAAAGTGAAAATAAGTTTTACTGTATTTTGTGTTTCAGACATAGATTATTCTTTTAGAATAAATTTACCCCAAATGACGGGAGGCTTGATTAAAAAATATGCAATCCCTAGAAGCTGACCAATTTTCCATACATGAAGATTATTTTGTTTTTCCTAATAAAAATGTAAACACGCCAGCCAAGCTTTGGCACAGAACTTCGCCAACTAACGGAGAATTTAAATTTGGATCTTTGTTTATTTTCTCAGTACGATTTGGTGGAACCAGTTAATAAATATTATGGTTAAATCTAATAAAGATAGCTTTTGAATCTCACTGTCCATGTCCATAGTGCCTTTGTCGCATGGACCATTCCTTTCCACTCGATCCCTATAACCAGCATTCTGTCATATAATTCCGCACATCGAAGGATCATTTTTTTTCCTGCGTGAACCACTTCCGCGCGGATCTTCCTCACTTGTTGTGCTTTGTGCTGCTACCTCGCCGGCTGCTTGAGGAAAGGAATGGGGTAAGCATTTGATTGTGCTCTTCGTTACCGCGAATTTTGCGACCGAATATTTCGCGAGTGTGCATTAGTGGTTGGCAGGTACCTTATAGACGGGTTCGACCATGCGTAAGGACAGGAACGTAGGTTAAATAAGGCGGTACAAAAAAAAGGATTGCGCGCTCGCTGCTTATGAATATGTATGTACATGGGCACAACCTTGAGAAAAGGACGACTTTTGTACAGCTGATGTGTATTGCAAAAAAAACATCGACGGCGATGTGTTCGTGATTTGGGGAAAAGATTTGAAACCTGATTTTGGTACTGTTTTGTTGGAATTTTGTTGTTCTGAAATTTTCTTTGTTTTTTTTTGTCTGTAGACCATCGCGTATGTGTTAGTGAAATTCGATACGTGATTTTATTTGGAATACACCGCCGGTGGAATTTGGGGCGTTTTAGGAAGAGCGAGGACCACTTTTTACAAACTAGATATTTTGAAGTTTATTTCGGAACCGGTTGTTGCCACATAAGCCTGGTTATGTAAAGTTTCAGATACTAATAGGAAAATTCGCTAATTATTGCTAATGACTAAAATGACATTCATGTAGAACTTCAACTCTTAGGATAACAGAATAAGGACATTGGATAAGATTTGGGAAAGATAAGATGCGAAACAACTTTTGAGGTTATAGGAGATTTCCTTTCAGGAGATTAGATTTTTAAATTAAAAATCAGATAAATCTACCTGGTGGTGATCATTCCTTCACGTGCATGATAAAATTTATTGAGGAATCGCATTAGAAAAGTTAGAAGAGCATGCTAGGGATTTATCCCATTATTTCCATCAATATACATGTGAATCATTTATTTGAGAAACTGCATACCGTTTTGACTCAAATTCCGAACATGACCCATATTCTGAACACTCACCATTTGAAAGGCCATTTTGTCTTTTTTCCTTTAATTTTCTTCACAGGAACTCGAATTCGTCTGTAATTTTGATCTTCAGTTCAGAAAACCGATGTTCGGGATTCAAGTCAAAACGGTAATTTAATCCGAAAACAACAAAACACTATTTTTAAACAAATTGGCACCAAATCTCTCGATTTCTTCGATACGGGGAAGGGCAAAATTGGCCGAATGCCGTTCGGCTGAATGCCATTTGGCCGAAGGCAACTAGGCCAAAAGATAGACCAGACAGGCCATTAGGCCGAAAGTAATTTGACCGAATAGGATATTTGGCTGAATAGGTCATTTGGCCGAACAGGACATTTGACCGAATAAGACATTTAGCCGAATAAAACATTTTACCGAATATTACATTTAGCCGAATGGGACATTTGGCCGAATAGGTAATTTGGTCGAATAGGACGTTTGCCGTATAGGAGATTTTGATGAATAGGGCATTTGGCCGAATAGGACATTTGGTCGAATAGAAGCCTGGTTATGTAAAAGTTACTAATAGGAAAATAATTCGTTAATTATTGCTATTTACTAAAATGGCATTCTTGTAGAACTTCAATTCTTGAGAGACATTGGATAAGATTTGAGAAAGATTCGAAACAACTTTCGAGGTTGTAGGAGATTTCCTTTCAGGAGATTAGATTTTTAAATTAAAAACCAGATGAATCTACCTGGTGGTAATGATTTCTTCACGTGCATGATGAAATTTATTGAGAAATCGCATTAGAAAGGTCAAAAGAGCACGCCAGGGATTTATCTCATTATTGCCATCAATATACATGTGAATCATTTGTTTGAGAAACATCATACCGTTTCGAATTAAATTCCGAACATGACTCACATTCCGTACACTCGCTTTTAAATGTCCATCTTGTCTTTATTTATTTTATTTTTATTATTCTATTTTATTATATTTTATCTTTATTCGTTTGATTTTCTCCGCAGGAACTCGAATTCGTTTGTAATTTTGTTCTTCAGTTTGGAAACCCGATGTTCGGGATTCAAGTCAAACTGTATATCCGTTTCAATCCGTTAATTTAACCCAAAAACAACGAAATACTGTTTTTGAACAAATTGGCACCGCATCTTTCGATTTCTTTGATACGGGGAAGGGCCGTTAGGGCCGTTAGGCCGTTTGGCTGAATGCCATTTGGCCGAAGGCCACTAGGCTAAAATATATTTGACCGAATATACCATTTGGCCGCACAGACCATTAGGCAGAAAGTCATTTGGCTGAATAGGTCATTTGGCCGAATAAGACATTTGGCGGAATAGGACATTTGACCGAATAGGACATTTGGCCGAATAAGCCCATTAGGTCGAATAGGACATTTGGCCGAATATATCATTTGGCCGAATATAACATTTGGCCGAATACGACATTTGGCTGAGTAGAACATTTGGCCGAATAGAACATTTGGCCGAACAGACCATTTGCCTGAAAAGGTCATTTAACCAAACATGTCATTTGACCAAGCAGAACAATTGCCGAATAGGTCATTTGAAAAGTGAGAAATGCGGTGTGAAAAGTGATACGGCTCACTTCTCACTACTTATTTACCACTTCTCACTGTGAAAAGTGAGTATTTCGAGGTGAGAAGTGAGACGTCTCACTACTCACTTCCCACTTCTCATTTTTCACAGTGAGAAGTATGAAATTGGGAGTGAAAAGTGAGACGTTCCAATTCTCACTCTTCATTACTCACTTCCCACTGTACAAAGTGAGTAGCTCGAAGTTAGTAGTGCGAAGTGAGACGTTTCACTTCTCATTTTTCACAGTGAGAAGTGAGAAATTTTGAGTGAGAAGTGAGACGTCTCAATTGTCACTCCGAATTTCTCACTTTTCACTGTGAAAAATTAGAGAAGTGAGACGTCTCAATACTCACTTTTCGAATAACTTATTCGGCTAAATGATCTGTTCGGTCATATGACCTATTTGGCGAAATGTCCTATTCGGCCAAATGTCCAATTCGGCCGACCAACCTATTCGGACAAATGTCCAATTCGGCCAAATGACCTTTTCGGCCGAACGTCCTATTCAGCCAAATGACCTATTCGGCCAAATGTCCTATTCGGCCAAATGTCTCATTCGGCTAAATGTCCTATTCGGCCAAATGTCCTATTCCAAATTACCCGTTCGGAAAAATGACTTTCGGCCAAATGGGTTTTGGCTTAGCGGGATTCGGTCGAAAGGGTTTCGGGCAAACGACTCTTCCCCCTTCGATACAGACAAATATTTTTAGGCAAAACTCAACGCCCTGAGGCACTACCAGCACTGGCGGAGTTTGGATGGGGCACGTGACCCACCGAATCAAAGATTTTCCTGAAATTTAATTGTTCTGAGGGGAAGAAAATGATTTCCTGCAAAAGTTTTGATAATTTTTGAGAGGATAACTTCCCAAGAAAATCTAGAAGTTATTTTCGAAAGAATCGTAATTCCTTCAGAAATTACGATAGGCATTTTTCCGGAAATTGTATTAGGAATTCCATCGCAAATTCCAGTAAGAATTCCTCCTGAAATACTTTTTGCAATTCCTTCATTTGTAAATCTGCGGAAATCTTTCAGGTTTTTCCTTTTGGGAATTTAGAAAATTACGCCATTAATTCCTTTTGACATTCCTCCTGGGATTCTTTCGGAATATCCTCTGGAAAGACCTTTGTAAATTTCTCCGGAATTTCCTCCGGAACTTCCTTTGGCTTTTAGTGAAACCATACGAAATTCCTGCCGGAATAATTCCGGAAATTTTGTTGGAAGATTTTCTGTGGACATTTATTGAAGAATGAAATATGAAATCCTAAAGGAATTTTTGGAAGGGTTCTATTAAGAAAAGGTTATATTAAAGGATGTTCCAGATGAAATTATCGAAGGAACTCTTGAAGTAATTTCCTAATGATTCCTAAAATAATATAAATAATATATTAAAGAATAAATTTTCAAGATTTTCTTCCGAAAGGAAGAGATTTCTTAAGAAATTACTGGAAGCATTTGTATGAGAAAATCCTGATTCAATTTCTGATGCAATTCCTTAACAAATGAAGGAGTTCTTAATGTAATTTCCGCCGGAATTTCTTAAGCAGTTTCCAAAAGGATTGATAATGAAATTCATAAAAGGAATTCTCCTAAAAGAATTTTGAAAGGTTTTCCTGAAACAGTTTTCTGGTATTCTTAAAGGAATTTCTAAAGGGTTTTCTGTAGGAATTCCAAACAAATTTCTAATGGAATTTACAAAGGAATTCCTGAATGATTTTTAGAAGGAATTTCTAAAAGAATTTCCAAAGAAATTCCTAAAATAATTTGTAAAGGAATTCTCGAAAGAATGCCCGAAGGAATTTTTGCGGACATTTCAAAAGGTATTTTTTCGTAAATAAATTGGAAAAATAAATTGAAATTCCAAAAATAAATTGGAGGATTCCTTTGGAAATTCTTCATACTATTCCTTCGAATATTCAAAGAAGGAATTATGAGAACATTTCAAAAACTCATTCGGAAATCCCTTTACGAATTCTTTTGGGAGTTTCTTAATAATTTTTTTATAAAATCTTTAAAAGATCCTTCGTAAATACTAAAATTATTTCAGCAATACCTTCGGAAATTCCTTTAGGAGTGTAGAGCAGCGGTTCTCAACCTTCTTCTTGAGAGGTACCCCTTCAAACTTTTATATTTAAGGAGGTACCCCCTATTTTTTCGCTGTAATGAAAATAAGCATAACTCATAAGCTATATCACAGAGAACAGATGTTAAAGCTGCACTAGCTATGTTGTGATAACTTTTTACTGTTCATTTTAAAATAACTTTGGAATGTCGTCATATCCCGTGCAGACTCAGCGCTAGCGTCATCAAAAAATGCCACTGTGCGCTAGTGACGTTATGCATGCAAGAGCATACCAGCGCCATCGTGTTGTCAAAATGAGGTTGTGAGTTGCAATGTCGACGTCGATGGCGTTAAGGTTTGATTTGTTTGTTTACACATGTTTTGCAAGAAATTTTGTTTGAGCCTCCATGTCTGTTCTCTGTGGATATATGGAAAACGGTCCTGAAAACTAATGGCTCTTCAAAATATTGTCTGAAATCTTCGTTATTCTGTGAAACTTGTTCAATTCAAGTTAAGTTTATACAACAAGCTTCCTGTAAGACTTTGATGACTTTTGGAGGTTTCCGAGCCTTTTGAAAGAAGGCTTCTGAGCTTCATGAAAGCAGCCTTCCAAGCCTCTTTAAAGAAGAATTCCTATCTTCTCGAAAAGAGGCTTCGGAGCCTTTTGAAAGGAAGCTTTCGAGCCTCTTAAAGAAGGCTTTCGATCCTTTTGATAAGAAGCTTTCAATCCTCGTAAACGGCGGCTTCCGAGCCTCTAAAAATGAAGTTTTGCACATCTTAAAAGGACGCTTCTGAGCCTCTTGAAGGAGGCTTCCAAGCCTCTGGGAGGGACGCATCCGAGCTTCTTGATAGAAGGTTTCCGAGCATCATGAATTAAGGCTTCTAAGACTCTTGAATGGAGAATTCCGAGCCTCTTGAAAGGAGGATTCCGAGCCTTTTGAAAGCAAGCTTCAGAGACTCTTGAAAGTAAGTATCCGAGCCTCTTGAAAGAAGGCTTCCAAGCCTTTTGAAAGGAGACTTCCAAACCTCTTGAAAGGAGGCTTCCGAGCATCATGAATTAAGGATTCAAAGCCTCTTGAATGAAATATTCCGGAACTCTTAAAAGGAGGGTTCCGAGTCTCTTGAGAGAAGGCTTCCGAGCCTCTTGAAAGGAGGCTTCCAAGCCTCCTAAAAGGCGGCTTCAGAGCCTCTTGAAAGAAGACTACCGAGCATTTTGAATGAAGGCTGCCGAGTCTCTTTAAAATGAGCTTCCGAGCCTCTTGCCTCTTGAAAGGAGGTTTCCGATCCGAGCATCATGAATTAAGGCTTCCAAGCCTCTTGAAAGGAGATTTCCATGCCTCTTGAAAGGAGGCTTCCATGCCTCATAAAATAAGGCTTTCGAGCCTCTAGAAAGGAGACTACCGAGCCTCTTGAAAGGAGGCTATCGAACCTCTTGAAAGGAGGCTACCGAGCTTCTGAGCCTCTTGAAAGGAGGCTTCCAAGCCTTTTTCAACGAAGCTAGTCAGCTTTACCACAAATAACAGACGTTGAAGCTATATTCGCTATGTTGTGATAAGTTTTTTTTTTGTTCATTTTGAATGTCGCCGTTATCCCATGTAGAATCAGCGCTAGCATCATCAAAAAATGCCACAGTGTTATTTTGTATGCAACAGTATACCAGTGCCATCAGGTAAACAAAATGATATTATCAGTTGCAATATCGACGTCGATGGCGTTGAGGTTCGGTTTATTGTTTTCACATGTTTTGTAAGAAATTTTGTTCGAGCCTCCATGTCTGTTCTTTGTGGCTTTACGAAAAAAAGCCTTTGTGCCTCTCATATGGAGGCTTCCAAACCTTTAGATTCTAGATTTTTGTCACCCAATTTTTGTCCTTTTGATCTTTTGTTCTACAGCCCTTCATATACTATATACTTGTAATAGCGGGCAGGATTCA
Organism: Armigeres subalbatus; assembly: GCF_024139115.2. NCBI lineage: Eukaryota > Metazoa > Arthropoda > Insecta > Diptera > Culicidae > Armigeres > Armigeres subalbatus. Next base: position 95,158,763 of record NC_085139.1, on the reverse strand, counting down.
ATTGGTTTTGATTTACTGATTACCATGTATATTATGTATAATACAAAGGTTTGGAATATAAAATTACATAATCATCAAAAATCTATCAACAACTTTTTGCTGGAGCTGTAGTACATTCGCCATTACGCTTATTGATCCTAGGTACCCCATGGGGCCGGCAAAGGTACCCCCAGGGGTACATGTACCCCAGGTTGAGAACCGCTGGTGTAGAGCATTCTCATCCAACATGGGTGCTGCCACAGCTTGAACGTTGTCGGCTATTTCCATCCTGCTCCTCAATACATCTTCGTTTTCACCGTTCAACACATCTTCCACCTGGCTGCCACCATAGTCTAGTCTGTAGCAAATTCCCCTCTCGGTCATTGCATAAGGAGAGAACTGGCGCAGTCCTATGACGCGTCGCGTCAAACCTCCGCATATCTCTTCTATCCATGATCTCCTGCGCTTCAGCTATCACACTCGCTTTGTGCAGCGGTTTCTGCGGTGGATTCGTTTCTATTCTGCCCTTGCTACGTTGTACCGTTTTCTATTGTATCGGGTACCAGCCTTTAGCATCCGACTCCTAGCAGCATTTTCTTCGTCCATCTGGCACTCCTGGCACTCCTCACCAAACCAACCATTTGGTTTGCGTCGCTGTGCAGTGAGAAGTGAAAAGTGAAATGTGAGGAGTGAACAATTTGAAGTGAGAAGTGAGAAATGAAAATGTGAGATGAGAGATGTAAGAAGTAAGAAGTGAGAAGTGCGAAGTGAGAAGTTGAAAGTGAGAAGTGAGAATTGCTAAGCGTGAAGTGAGAAACGAATAGTGAAAAGTGAGAAGTAAGATGTGAGAAGTGAGGAGTAAGAAGTTAAAAGTGAGAAGTTTGAAGTGAGAAGTGAGAATCGAAATTTGTGAAATGTGCGAACGGAAAAGTGAGAAGTGCGAAGGAAGTGGTGAGAAATGAGAACTGCAAAGTTAGAAGTGAGAAGTGAAAAGTGAGAAACAGAAAATGAGAAGTGAGAAGTAAGAACTTAGAAGTGAGAAATTTCAAGTGAGTGCGAAGTAAAAACTGAGAAGTGAAAAGTGAAATCTAGCATGATTTTTGGAAACGTCGAATGTCCAAATGACAGATTCTCTTTCAAAACGCTCTCTTTCGCAAATAGCTGTGCTAATTTTGCATTTGTTGCCCTATTTCTCCCTCAGCACGCTATACAAAGCTATTTTCTTCAGATCGTTGCCAAAAAAATCCGATGTAGATATAAGTTTGGCTTTGTAATAATCGGAAGAGAAAGTAAACAAACAGAGCCTCTCTTTTGGACATACATCGTTTACAAAAATCAGGCGAGAAATGTAAGAAGTGAGAAGCTAGAAGTAAGCAATTTGAAATGAGAAGTGTGAAGTGAGAAGTGAAAAGTGAAAAGTGAAAAGTGGGAAGCAAGATGTGAGAAGTGAGATGTAAGAAGTGAGAAGTGCGAAGTGAATAGTGAGAAGTGAGTAATGAGCAGTGAGAAGTGGATAGTGGGTAGTGAGAAGTGAGAAATGAGAAGAGTGAAGTGAGAAATAAGAAGTAAAAAGTGAGGACCGAGGAGTAAGAAATAAGAGGAATGATAAGTGACAGGTAAGATGTGAGAATTGAAAATGGTTAAATTAATTTTTATTCTTTCCAACTCTTTCCAACGGAAAATTGCTGCGAAGTTTAACATAAGTCGTGGTGCAGTTCAGGAAATTTGGGCAAAGTATCAGGAACTCGGATCCGTGGCTGACAGAGCCGGCAGAGGAGGTGTGAGAAAAACGGATGAACTCACTGATGCAAGGATCATTCGGGAAATAAAGAAGAACCCTAGTACAACTATCAGATCGATCAAGGAAAACCTTCAGCTTTCGGTGTCGGATCGTACCATCAGCCGCAGGATCAGTGAACACGGGTTGAAGAGCAAATTCGCAAAAAAAAACTTCCGAACAAGAACAAAAAAGCACGGCTCGAATTCGCTAAAAAGCACATCAACAAGTTGATTGAGTTCTGCAAGCATGTGTTGTGGACTGAATCGAAGTTTGAGATCTTCAACCAAAAGCGACGAGTGAGAGTGTGGAGAAAACCGGATGAAGCATCACAGGATCGACATCTTTAGGCCACTGTTAAACATGGTGGTGGAAACATCATGGTATGGGGCTGCTTCGCATGGACCGGTGTAAGGAATTTTGTCCGAATCCACGGCATAATGAATGCCGATGACTACATTGACATCATTAGTGAAAACCTGCGGAAATCGGTGATCAAAACCAAAGTTGGTAAGGACTACATCTTTTAGCAGGATAAAGATCCAAAGCATACTGCGCAGGAAACAAAAGCTTTCTTCAAATCTAAGCGGATGAAGCTGCTGGAATGGCCTGCTCAAAGCTCAGACTTGAATCCCATTGAAAATCTCTGGGCAATTCTAGATAACAAGGTGGATAAAACTGGTGTTACAAACAAAGACACGTACTACTCAGCTTTATCGAAAGCCTGGAGCAACATTGACCCATAACACCTGAAGAATTTGGTGGAAAGCATGCCAAGACGTCTTCAGAAAGTGATCGAAGCTCATGGTGCGCATACTGGATACTGACGAACATCATCTCTAGTTTGAATCATTTTTAATAATATGAATTTTCAAAGTGGATTTTTTTCGTGTCATCTAATTTTTTGTTAATTTTTTTCAATACTGTTCAAATATGAACTTTTGAATAAATCAACTCAAACAAGTTTTATCTATAGGGTAAATACATAATTTCTTGTTCTACATTTAAAAATTTGCTCATCTGAAAATAATTATTTGCTCCGGCCTGATTTTTTGGTTATAAACCAGGTGGATTTTAACATTCATAATAATAATTTATTTCTTTACATTATTTTCAGCTTCTCCTTCAAGAGATGTACATCCCGACTAAACTTCTGCTCCTAGTTGATGTTACTTTCTACAAATAAATATCAACTTTGATATTGTATTTCCTATTATATTGTTTTTCATTTCACTACACATTTATACACAACTATCAAAATAAAAATTTGAAAAGAACGCGGTGCATATGGTACGGTATGTCCACGCAATCTTCAACACCTGTAGATTCGTGATATGTATCATGTTACAGTGACTACTTGAACACGATACATGTCGAAGAATCATCTTTGCTGTAAGCCTCAATATTGACAAGAAAAATTATTGGGCGTCATCTAACTCAATGATTTTCCAGGATGCTTTCTTTGTATTGGCTGCGCAAGGCAAGTTCATACAAAGTTCTGATGTCCCGGGACCGCATGTCATTAGCCCCTACTTCCTGACCACTTCTCGTGACGGTCTCAAGTATGAATCTGCAGAATGATCCCACTTTTTCCTGAAGGACGTAATTTAACGTCAAAATTATTTCGAAGAATGTTGTGAAGGAAAGGAACGGCTCTCACTAGATATGCTAATGCACCACACCTTCAACTCAGACCTCCGAAAAATTGCAAAGACGTTAAACGTTAGAATCAAGATCGAAGAGCAGAAGAAAATTCCGAAGGATCTGCTGGTGAGAAAATGTTTTCCCAGTAGAAGGTACATCTTTTGAGACTTCCAGAAGAACTACGAGAAAATTATCAAGAAGCCCCCCACCCCTCCACCGAACCATCAACTGGTAGACTTTCCGCAATTTTAGTTGGTTGTTTCAATATGATTCTAGTGAGAGATCCGCGTCGTTGGCCATAAGTACTTGAGGGAAAAGTACGTTAGACATAAGGACTGGTCAAGAAATACCAGGCAGTCGGAAACGGATCATTGAAAGAACAGCAGAGCTAACGCTTTCCAACTCCCGGAACAAATATGACTGTTATGTCAGCTAGTGGAGTTTCAATTCTGGCTGGCTACCGCTACAGTCGACTGCTTCTCCATTAAGATTGAGTGAGTGTAGCATTTCGTTAGAGAAAAGATACTTTTTTGGAGAACTCGTATTGATTGCGAAACAACGATAAATCTGTATCGATTGGCGACGAACTCCTTCCTGTGACAACTGCGGAGCTGCAGATGTTGTCTTGTGCTCTACTAAAACCGATGGCCCATGAACAATACTTCCTTCTCTAGACGACAATAAGGTAGTATTGATTCTTAAATGTCTTACAATCTCTGTACTATTCCTATATCACTGCCTGTGCAATTTAGATTATTCTGCTAAATAATTTTGGGTATTGAAACAGAGTCGTAGGCATTTGAACTGTTATAACTCGAAGCATTTAGCGTTCTTTTCTGTGACATTGTAGAACTCTAATAAGCTAAACTAACTTATTGATTTTACATCCATAAAGGACTATAACCCAATTCAAAGGAAATTCAAAGCTGATTTTGACTTCATCTATTTGCCTTTCTTCAAGTGTCATCAACCCTGAATACTTTCAATGTACATCTTTTCGGAAAAAAAAATCAATAATCAGCACACATACTCTATTTCAAGGTAGTCTATTTGGCGCGCAAAGATGCAATTTCTACGTCCGGTTCCTTCTGCATTGAATATATGTACCGAGTCGCACTCGAGAATCCAGGGTGCGGAAAATGGCATAGTCTCGAAAATTTCCTCGTTACTACAAATGACTATTCGAATAGCACTTACTTTTAACAGAGATCGAATACTGTTTGATAGATTTTGTTGGAAATCACAATGAACTATTTTTTAAACTAATTTGAATTGTCCTTTTTGAGTATAATTCCGGGAATGAGACCGAGCTCAATTATTGATAAATAATTGATAATGATAATCATTTGATTGGATAGTTTTCAATTTCCACACATCTCAAGTGTAAAACAACAGAAATAATTCAATGACAACGAAAATGTTGCACCCTGGTTGCGACGACGACGACAACAAGCGCCTGCATCAGGACACTGAGGACAGCAGCGTAGGGTGCGTTGCTCGAGCAGATTTTTGCGCGCACGCTCAGGTAAAGCCCTATGCGATGCGCCAAAAGGAGAGGAGGAGATGCGTGGAAGAGGGTACCGAGGGAACAAGGAAAGCCGGATGGCACGTGCCCCTATGTGTATCAGAAGTACAGGGATTGCACGTCATGGGTACCTCTAGTTTTATTATTTATGTTCGGTTGGCTATGGCTCGCTTGCTCACTCGCTCGCTCACTCGCGCATTATTGCTTGCGGAAAAAAGCAATGCCATTCGAGCTGTGCAGATGGCTCGGGTTGACGTTTCGATCATCATCGAGAAAAGACGGAAGGAATGGACAGAAGCGGGGGTATGCATTTTTCGGTAGGGATCAGATAGGGATCTGCGTGGCGCGCTTTTCGATTTTTGGGTGAGGTGTTTCTGATTTGCTAGTGGGGTGAGCTCGGAACAGTCGTCCCAGAGTTTATATCAGTAGGAGCTGGCTGCGGACCAGCATGTTCGGTATCGCGACTGATAACATCGAGAACGTTTGTAACGTAAGGAGCCCTAAAGGATCGTCAGCTCATGCTGAGAGCGGCGAGTGATTCCTTTCTGTTTTTTACCTAACATTTTTGATTTATTAAAGCTAGTAAGAATTTGCTACTGTGTCGACATACAGACTGTATTATACATACCACACCGTTGGATTTTGCGTATGGACTCGCGGTTTTATCGATAAAGAATCCCCTTCAGTTTCGAATCGCAATTCATTTGACTTTTGAAGAAATAAAGTTGACGCTGCGCCCAAAACACGGCTCATATTCCAAAAACTCACTTTTTAAAGACGTTGTTGAGTTCAATCACAAATAGTTCATTCCAATTTTCAAATCGATTGTAATATTGGATTATCGATATCTTATAAATGTTTGGTTCTTAGCATTATTGGGGTTTGCCGAGATGAGAACGCACTACAATGATTTAATTTTAATCCGTCAGTAGATGAACGATGGTACCAGCCGGAAGGAAGGTGAGGGTAACAAATTCAAGCATCGAATGTTATCGATTTTGGAAGTACATTCGTCTAAACAAAGCATGTAGTGAAGAGTCTTCAAATCGATAATAGCAAAAAGCACAGTTTTTCAGTGCTGAGAGGTTCTGAAAGAGGGTAGCAGCGCGAAACTCTGTGAATTATCACCACCTCGATTGGCCATTAGCGAATCATACTTAACTGCCATATGGTTCAACATGCTCTGTTTCCTTCACCGCTGTGTAACCAAACAATTCGACAAAACAGGTCCTACCAAACGGAAGCATACTGCTACGGGACAATTTGTCCGTTCCGGTATTTGCCGATGTAGCTCGACTTCCACTCGGTCTAGCCAAAGAACAGTCACCCTGGAAGTCACACATGTTGTCGAAAGGATTCAAGTTTCGAATGCTTCACTGTTTACATGGGAAAATTTCTTCCCATTCGCGCCAAAAAATGCCGGATAATTATCCTGACTGGCAGCAACAGTGTTGTCGATCACGGGGCCCATATTGCCGAGTGTTACAAAACGTACCGTAAGGACCTTCCCGCTCTATTTTTTGTTGTTTCCTTTCCCGAAGAGTTCATTCACATATGGGGCATTGCTGCCATCAAGGAGAACGGGAGAATCATATGGCACCGGCGCCGCACCGACAGACATCGACTGGCCTGCTCTAGAACATCTTTTTTTTTCCTCTGCCAAGGGGGAGATGGTATTTTAATGAAAGTCAAATATGTACGATAGATTCCGCTTCGGTGTGTTCTAGTTTGATTTGCATTTTTCACAAACCAACTCGAAAACTGTACGGTGGCGGGTGCGTCATATGGTACCGGTCCTAGCAATGAGCGCCATACAAATGGTAATCAATTCAGCACGACTTGGTTGAGTTCGAAAGGTTGTGGGAAATTTGTCGGGACGGAAGCAGACAGGAGTCTACAGCCGACAACGCGGTGATCGCTTGTGTGAAAATATTTGGAGAATGTCTCGGTATCCTGCAGTTGGGATTGGGATCGAGAAGCGCCTTCCCGTGTCTCGAACAAGGTTCATGTGAGGACATATCTGCTTGTTTATCATATTTGTAAATAGCGGCTCATTGAAGTTGAAAGTGGTTTTCCCGAAGCATATTGCATTGAATAAAAAGAGAATAAATTAAAAACAAAATAACTTAACTGCTTTTGTTAATAAAGATTCAATGTGAGTTAGAACAGCCACCCAAACCAATACCACCAGTAATCAAAATAATGCGGAGCCTTCTGTCTTCTGGCTCAAAATACAGGAAAAATGAATGTTAGAGAATAAAGCATAGAATTTGTTTGGCAAACAGAGAGCGGTACAGTGTGGCAGAGCAGGCAAGTGTGATAGTTGAAGCGCAGAAGAACATGTTTAAAAACGATATGCGGAGATTTTACGCGACTGTCAATAGAGTGTGGCATAAGACTGCGCCAGTTCCCGCCATGTGCAATAACATTATTAAAGATATATGGAAGAAGGAAAAACTGCCTGGTTGGATGGCCTCATATGCCCGATATATAGAAAGGCAATGTCCCAGTTGGAGATGCAATGCCAATCATAAGAAGGGAAATAAATTCCTTGTTAGTGCCCACTTTACAGTGAGTTCATTTGGAAATGCACAGCACATCCTTTTGAGATTCCTTACGGGCTTCCGAAGGGAATTCTTACGGACTTCCGGAGGAAAGCCTTACGAGCTTCCGGAGGGAATCCTCATAGGCTTCCGAGGGGAATCCTCACGGGCTTCCGAAGGTAATCCTAACGGGCTTCCGAAGGAAATCCTCACGGGCTTCAGGAGGGAATTCGGAATTTACGGGCTTCCGAAAGGAAATTCTTACGAGCTTGTGGAGGGAATCCTCACGGGTTTCCGATGGGACGTCTCAAGAGCTTCTGAAAGGAACTCTTTTGGACTTCCGGAGAAGGGCCTTACGGGCTTCCGAAAGGAATCTTCATGGTCTTCCGAATGGAATCCTTACGTGCTTCGGAAGGGAATCCTCACGTGCTTTCGAAGGGATTCCTTACAAGCATCCGAAGGGAATCTTAACGGGCTTCCTAAGAGAATCCTTAGGGTCCTCCGAAGGGGATCCGCACGGGCTTTAGAAGAAAATCCTCACGGTCTTCCGAAGGGAAGCCTCACGGGCTTTCGAAGGTAATCCTTACGGACTTTCGAAGGAAAACCTTACGAGCTTCCGAAGGGAATCCTTACGGGCTCATGAAGGGAATCATTTCGGGTTTTCGAAGAAAATGAAAGGGAATCCATGCGGGTTTTTCAAAGAAATTCATTAGGGCGTCCGAAGGAAATCCACACGGGCTTCTGAAGGGAAGCCATACAAGATTTCGAAGGGAATCCTCGCGGCCTTCCGGACGAAATTCTTAGGGCTTTCGAAGGGAATTTTCACGGTCCTACGAAGGGAATCTTTAAGGGCTGCCAAAGGAAAACCTTACGGGCTCCCGAGGGTAATCCTCACGGACATTCGGAGGGAATTCATACGGGCTTTCAGAGGGAACCTGACGTGCTTCCGAAGGGAGTCCTTACGGACTTTCGAAGGAAAACCTTACGAGCTTCCGACGGGAATCCTTAAGGGCTTCCGAAGGAAATCCTCATGGGCTTCCTGAGGGGAAGACTAGGAATCATCGTTTTAAATTCGGTGTACAAAATTCTGTCACGTAGTCTGTTTAACAGACTGAGGCCGCTTCAGGAATTCTAGAATAATGTCTAAACATGGTTTCCGACAAAACTGATTAGGCTGATATGTACGACATTTGATGGCTCGAAATCAAGTTTTCGGATTGCAGACGAAGTGTTAACTTGGTTAATGACCTTAGATGGATTGAAGCCAAGGATGTTAACGATCATTCAGTAATTTGCGTTCGATCATTTAGTAGTTTGTCAATAACACATTCTAGAAGCGGAATTTCAAAATATGTTGTATGGTGGACTTCTAGTGCGAAGGTTTTTCTACAACTCTGTCTAATGGTTTATTGTTTGAATTCCACTAGTAACGGAGTTATAGCTATAGTTTCAGTAACTTAGACTAAATGATAACAAAATTCCAATCATTTAGTTTAAGTTACTGCAACTAGCGCTCTAACTCAGTTATTAGTTGAATTCTAATAACGAATTATTAGGCAAAGTTGTAGAAAAACATTCGCATTAGAAGTCCACCATACAACATATTTTGAAATTCAGCTTCTGTAATGTGTTATTGACAAACTACTAAATGATCGAACGCAAATTACTGAATGATCGTTAACATCCTTGATTGAAGCAGGTATCAGAACGTCGGCTATAGAAGCACGTTCACCTCAATTTGGAAGATTTATGCCATCGCCTAGACAGCCTTTCTCATATTTGGCTCAGGATCAATAAAGTCATGTGATGCTCCATTACGAGCTAACTCATCAGCCGTTTGGAAGAATGGGCAAGTACCCAGGACAGGTACCCAGGACAGGTATCCAGGACAGGTACCCATATAAGGTGTAACGTATTAACTAAATTCAGTACCTCAATTTGAGTTCGACATGCGATTACTAACTTCGACCTTGACTGCCGCTAACCGCAAGTCAGACTTATCTGTATATGGGCGCCATATACAGATAAGTCTGACTTGCGGTTAGCGGCAGTTGAGTTGGCCGAAGCGAAAACTTTAATAGCTGCTTGGTTATCTAAACAGAAGTATATTGCTTTGCCCATAATGCGTTACTGCAGTGCGGATTGCACTCCACACATGATGGCAAATATTTCCGCTTGAAAGGGAGTGCAGTGTTTACCCAGTGAGTGGGACTGTTCCAACCTCAGCTCACGGGAATAGACGCCTGCACCTTCTGTACCTTCGAGGAGGGAGTCGTCAGTGTAACAAACAATGCTGTCCAACATACTTCTCTCCAAATATCCCGATGGCCACTCATCCCATGAGGGGAATTGTGTTGAAAATGTCCTATAAGGGAAACTACTAGCGAGCAAGGATAGTTCTGACCCAATCAACCATGAACTGTAACAACGAAGTGTGTATAGAACTGCGCTCCACAGGATTCTCTTCCATGAAACCGAGAACCCATAATCGGTAAGTACAAGAAAATGCTTCTTATTTGAGATGTATGTGTAGTGGGGCCACGTCATAGAGAACTTTGAGAGCAGCCGTGAGAGTCGAAGAGAACGCATCAGTCATTGTCATTAGGCACATCCTTTGAAGATTGCCTAGTTTAGACTGAATTGTCCTCACTTCATCCTTTTGCCACCACACAAGACATCCTTGAGCCAAAATTGGTCGTACAACTGTTGTGTAAATCCATTTGATATATTTGGGTTATAGACCCCAAGTTTTACCGAAGGTTCGTCGCCAATGGGCCATGCACGCCTTTTTGACTCTGAATCCAATGTTAGATGTCCAGGGGAGCTTGGAATCAAGAATTAGTTCCACATACTTTACCTGATCCGTTACATTGATTTCAGAGTCAGAAAGATGTAATGGGCGAATACCATTATGATTACGTTTTTCCGTGAAAAGAACAATAGATGTTTTATTCGGATCAACCGAAAGGCAATATTGGCGGCATCAACTTTCAACTTCCTGAAGAGCGTTTTGCATCACGTCGAGGTTGTGGGCTTCGTGGCCGTGCGGTAAGCGACGTCCACTGATCCACTGGGTGTTGTGTGAATGTCCCATCCGTTGTCTCATGCTATATGTTAAGTGTTAAGTCTGTGCGACCTCTGGTTTAAGACGGTGATTGTCTTTTGTCTTTTAAAGTTTGCTAATGAGGTCAATGAGGAAGTACGCTCAATAATAACTGAAATTGAGAAATCACAAGAATACTTATCGTCCACGTTTGATATTATCGTTGCCGAAATTAATGAGTTAAAATCTGGAAACATATCACTTAAACAGAACATCGAAGTGCTAAAGAAATCAGAAAATAATTTGAAGCTTTCAATTCAAAAACTTGAGAAAAGCTGCAAGGAAAGCGGATCATGATTCACTTTCTTGGCATGCAATGTGTTTTGGGCTTCCATCAAAGCCGAATGAAGATGTTGCTGCTGTTCAAATTAAGATTGGGCCATAGTTCTAATGAAAAGTATGTAGCTCGGATATCGAAATCGCTCAAAAAGGTGTCTTATCCCTTAAATGCGCAATGTTGTTTTAAAACAACAAACCGAAAATACGTTTAATGTTAATAATTTCAATGGTTAATTCCGTTAAAAATATTTCCGACGATTTCTAAAAAAATCGCCTTGCGCCTTTAAGGGTTATATTCAGTTCAATCAAAGGTAATTGCCTATTTCCGGGGATTAAACCACCCGACTTGGACGTTAATTTACAATGTTATGAAAACTCATATGTACGTTATGTGGAAGATATTGATTTGGAAAATGTATTGGAGGTAACCACTTTCCCTTCGATGGGACTCGAACCCATGACCCTACACACTTAACTCATTTCACCGTATTCGGTAAATTTTACCGAAATCTCAACAGCAGAACTATTCGGTAATTTATTTTACAGATTTTTTGTAATTTTTTCCATTGCTCAACTGTCAAAATCACCGAAAATCAGTTAAATTATTTACCGAACAGTTCTGCTGTTGAATTCAGTAAATTACCGAGTCAACATTATTACAAAGTGTGTACAGTATGCTAGACTGGTGCTTTAACCAACTAAGCTACGAAGGACCTCCGCGGCCTTCGCAACCTAGCGGCTACTGGACGAGCTCGAGATTCCCAAATTGGACGCATAGTCAAATCACTCGCAATCCATTTCTCAAGCCAATACTTCCACATGTGTATTGTACACGTCCACATTAGAGGAGCGTGAGTATTGCGAGTGATTTGACTATGCGTCCAATTTGGGAATCTCGAGCTCGTTCAGTAGCCGCTAGGTTGCGAAGGCCGACGGAGGTCCTTCGTAGCTTAGTTGGTTAAAGCACCAGTCTAGCATACTGTACACACTTAAAATAAATCGCCGAATTCGGTAAAATTTTACCGAAATCTCAACAGCAGAACTGTTCGGTAAATAATTTAACTGATTTTCGGTGATTTTGACAGTTGAGCAATGGAAAAAATTACAAAAAATCTGTAAAATAAATTACCGAATAGTTCTGGTCCTTCGTAGCTTAGTTGGTTAAAGCACCAGTCTAGCATACTGTAGGGTCATGGGTTCGAGTCCCATCGAAGGGAAAGTGGTTACCTCCAATACATTTTCCAAATCAATATCTTCCACATAACGTACATATTAACATATGAGTTTTCATAACATTGTAAATTAACGTCCAAGTCGGGTGGTTTAATCCCCGGAAATAGGCAATTACCTTTGGTTGAACTGAACTTGAGTTGCGTGCTCTTGCCTACGCAATGCGGTCGGGTCTGAGCTTGACGACCGAGCCGACTGGCAAATAGCTTACACAACCTCACTTGATCAGTACCGTTGCTGATGAAGAATGTGTATAGCCGCCAGACATTCTAAATACTCACGCTCCTCTAATGTGGACGTGTACAATACACATGTGGAAGTATTGGCTTGAGAAATGGATTGCGAGTGATTTGACTATGCGTCCAATTTGGGAATCTCGAGCTCGTTCAGTAGCCGCTAGGTTGCGAAGGCCGACGGAGGTCCTTCGTAGCTTAGTTGGTTAAAGCACCAGTCTAGCATACTGTAGGGTCATGGGTTCGAGTCCCATCGAAGGGAAAGTGGTTACCTCCAATACATTTTCCAAATCAATATCTTCCACATAACGTACATAGTCTTATATTATAATTTCTTTGTGCTCAGATATATTATAAATACATTCTAAGTTGTTGAAAACATGACCCAATCTCTTCCTTATTTGGCCAATTGTCACCCCCGACGACGGTACCTAATCATAGTTTTGCTTTGTATTGTTCTTAAGACTGTGGGTTTTCAATTTTGACCAATTTTGTATTTTCGACATTTTGTCCCTACAACGTTTTGTCCATTCGACATTTTGTCCTTTCGACCTTTTGTCTCATCGACCTTTTGTCTTTCGACCTTTTGCCTTTCGACCTTCTGTCATAGATTCTAAGTTACCCTTTGCGAAAATAGGGTTCCTGAACCAAAGCCGTTTGGCATTAATTGTTGCTAAGATTAAGTGTCTTTATACTGGAGATTGATTTGAGCTATCCTAAATGTTTCATTCATTTATTTAGTTAACATCTAAACAGATAACACTGAATCAACAATTTGACGCCACAATGCACGGTTCGAGGCCGCATCTCTCCATCCTCGGATACGCCCCCTAAATGTAGCCTTCGCGAATTAGGATAATACGCTTCTCAATTTCAGCATTCATAAGAACAGCAACAATGAAACCAAATCGATATCTCATAAAGAACGTCAAATACGGAACACAGAGTATACTGTGAAAAACGCATAATTCGAATCCATATAGGTGAAAACTTGTTGAAAAATTGAATAAAAACATACTCGTAATCCCACGCTTATTTAATTAACCACAAGTTAAGATTGAATAAGAGTAATCGATTATCTGGTAAGCAAAAAGTCAACTACGCCATCGCTCCGGTTTGCACAATGGGCTCAATACTGCGAAGGGGAAGGGGTGCTCTGATGCTTCACTGGCTCCGTACGGATGGTAAGCATTAAGTCGTATCACATCGAGAATTGGGGGTCACCTGTATGGCGGACTTTTACTACTGGAACAGGCGATCCGTAGCGTTATTTTCACCTGAAACGGCTACCGAAATCACACGGCTATCTGGGCTTTTCGTGGAGAGAAGTTGACTTCGACGTTACGTCAATTCTCAATGTGGCCGAACACCCGTAAAACACTTCCAAAAAGTGTGAGAGACCAGACTATTGGTTCATGGTTCGAAAACAATCCTTCGATTAATCCGTCCGTCTCCTAAGGTCCTTCGTAACGAAGCAGAGAAAGCACCTGTCTAGCGTATTGATTTTTGTGGGATCAAACCCCACCGAAGGAAGTGGTTTCCCTCCAATGAATTTTTAAAACTAAATCTTGCATGTATGTTGTACAATTGAACAGATCGAGTTTCAGACATAATAATTTATTTCCACTCCGGGTGACATATACCCGAAATATGGGCAATAAACTTTGATTGTATCTCGATTCATGTTCTAAGCTTTTCTGACGATATCGTTGGCATCTAAAATTTGGTCATAAAAAACGTTGGGAGTGATGCTTACTCCCATGGATTTGCATTTGCGTTACGACAGAAATCCTGCATGCAATATGCCTTGAAGAGACAGATTTCGTTTTCGAGCGCAGCTTCTGCTGCTCTGAATACAGGGCTGTGCTCCTCTTTTTCAATATCGTTGCTCAATTGCTGCTTCCTTCTCCTTGTTTGAAAGCAACTGCTACCGAGTTCGTTTCATTCCACCAGAAGAATGGACGGCTGACTTGTCGTGGCTGTACTTTTTTCGACATGGTTGCAACGCTGCGTCAGTATGTCCCACTCCATCATGCCAGATCCGTTTCCGGGCCTCTTGAAAGGAGGCTTCCGGGCCTCTTGAAAGGAGGCTTCCGGGCCTCTTGAAAGGAGGCTTCCGGGCCTCTTGAAAGGAGGCTTCCGGGCCTCTTGAAAGGAGGCTTCCGGGCCTCTTGAAAGAAGGCTTCCGGGCCTCTTGAAAGGAGGCTTCCGGGTCTCTTGAAAGGAGGCTTCTGGGCCTCTCGAAAGGAGGCTTCTGGGCCTCTTGAAAGGAGGCTTCTGGGCCTCTTGAAAGGAGGCTTCTGGGCCTCTTGAAAGGAGGCTTCCGGGCCTTTTGTAAGAAGGCTTCCGGGCCTCTTGAAAGGAGGCTTCCGGGCCTCTTGAAAGGAGGCTTCCGGGCCTGAAAAAAGGAAGCATCCGAGCCTCTTGAAAGGAGGCTTCCAGGCCTCTTGAAAGGAGGCTACCGGGCCTCTTGAAAGGAGGCTTCCGGGCCTCTTGAAAGGAGGCTTCCGGGCCTCTTGAAAGGAGGCTTCCGGGCCTCTTGAAAGGAGGCTTCCGGGCCTCTTGAAAGGAGGCTTCCGGGCCTCTTGAAAGGAGGCTTCCGGGCCTCTTGAAAGGAGGCTTCCGGGCCTCTTGAAAGGAGGCTTCCGGGCCTCTTGAAAGGAGGCTTCCGGGCCTCTTGAAAGGAGGCTTCCGGACCTCTTGAAAGGAGGCTTCCGGACCTCTTGAAAGGAGGCTTCCGGGCCTCTTGAAAGGAGGCTTCCGGGCCTCTTGAAAGGAGGCTTCCGGGCCTCTTGAAAGGAGGCTTCCGGGCCTCTTGAAAGGAGGCTTCCGGGCCTCTTGAAAGGAGGCTTCCGGGCCTCTTGAAAGGAGGCTTCCGGGCCTCTTGAAAGGAGGCTTCCGGGCCTCTTGAAAGGAGGCTTTCGGGCCTCTTGAAAGGAGGCTTCCGGGCCTCTTGAAAGGAGGCTTCCGGGCCTCTTGAAAGGAGGCTTCCGGGCCTCTTGAAAGGAGGCTTCCGGGCCTCTTGAAAGGAGGCTTCCTAGTCTCTTGAAAGGAGGCTTCTGGGCCTCTTGAAAGAAGGCTTCCGGGCCTCTTGAAAGGAGGCTACTGGGCCTCTTGAAAGGAGGCTTCCGGGCCTCTTGAAAGGAGGCTTCCTAGTCTCTTGAAAGGAGGCTTCCTAGTCTCTTGAAAGGAGGCTTCTGGGCCTCTTGAAAGAAGGCTTCCGGGCCTCTTGAAAGGAGGCTACTGGGCCTCTTGAAAGGAGGCTACTGGGCCTCCAAAAAGGAGGCTTCCGGGCCTCCAAAAAGGAAGCATCCGGGCCTCTTGAAAGGAGGCTTCCGGGCTTCTTGAAAGGAGGCTTCCGGGCCTCTTGAAAGGAGGCTTCCTAGTCTCTTGAAAGGAGGCTTCTGAGCCTCTTGAAAGAAGGCTTCCGGGCCTCTTGAAATGAGTCTTCCGGGCCTCTTGAAAGGAGGCTTCCGGGCCTCTTGAAAGGAGGCTTCCGGGCCTCTAGAAAGGAGGCTTCCAGCCTCTTGAAAGGAGGCTTCCGGCCTCTTGAGGAGGCCTGGGCCTCTTGAAAGGAGGCTTCCGGGCCTCTTGAAAGGAGGCTTCCAGCCTCTTGAAAGGAGGCTTCTGGGCCTCTTGAAAGGAGGCTTCAGGGCCTCTTGAAAGGAGGCTTCGGGCCTCTTGAAAGGAGGCTTCCGGGCCTCTTGAAAGGAGGCTTCCGGGCCTCTTGAAAGGAGGCTTCGGGCCTCTTGAAAGGAGGCTTCCGGGCCTCTTGAAAGGAGGCTTCTGGGCCTCTTGAAAGGAGGCTTCCGGGCCTCTTGAAAGGAGGCTTCCGGGCCTCTTGAAAGGAGGCTTCCGGGCCTCTTGAAAGGAGGCTTCCGGGCCTCTTGAAAGGAGGCTTCCGGCCCCCGTGAAACGAGTCTACCGGGCCTCTGGAAACGAGGCTGCCGGGCGTCGTGAAAGGAGGCGTCCGGGCGTCTTGAAAGGCGGAGTACGGGCCTCTGGAAAGGAGGCTGCCGGGCCTCTTGAAAGGATCCGTTCGGGCCTCTTGAAAGGAGGCTTCCAGGCCTCTTGAAAGGAGGTTTCCGGGCCTCTTGAAAGGAGGTTTCCGGGCCTCTTGAAGGAGGCTTCCGGGCCTCTTGAAAGGAGGCTTCCAAGCCTCTTGAAGGAGGCTTCCGGGCCTCTTGAAAGGAGGCCGAGCCTCTTGAAAGGAGGCTTCCGGGCCTCTTGAAAGGAGGCTTCAGGCCTCTTGAAAGGAGGCTCTGGGCCTCTTGAAAGGAGGCTTCCGAGCCTCTTGAAAGGAGGCTTCCAGGCCTCTTGAAAGGAGGCTTCCAGGCCTCTTGAAAGGGAGGCTTCCGGAGCCTCTTGAAAGGAGGCCTGAGCCTCTTGAAAGGAGGCTCTGAGCCTCTTGAAAGGAGGCTTCCAGGCCTCTTGAAGGAGGCTCTGAGCCTCTTGAAAGGAGGCTTCCAGGCCTCTTGAAAGGAGGCTTCCGGGCCTCTTGAAAGGAGGCTTCTGAGCCTCTTGAAGGAGGCCTGAGCCTCTTGAAAGGAGGCTTCTGAGCCTCTTGAAAGGAGGCTTCCAGGCCTCTTGAAAGGAGGCTTCCAGGCCTCTTGAAAGGAGGCTTCAAGCTCTCCTCTGAAATGAGGCTTTTGGGGGTCTTGAAATGAGGCTCTCGGGTTTCTTAAAAGGGGGCTTTCGGGCCTCTTGAAAGGAGGCTTCCGAGCCTTTTGAAACGAGACTTCCGAGCCTCTTGAAAGGAGGCTTTTGGGGGTCTTGAAATGAGGCTCTCGGGTTTCTTAAAAGGGGGCTTTCGGGCCTCTTGAAAGGAGGCTTCCGAGCCTTTTGAAACGAGACTTCCGAGCCTCTTGAAAGGAGGCTTCCGAGCCTCTTGAAATGAGGCTTCCGAGCTTCTTGAAAGGAGGCTTCCGAGCCTCTTGAAAGGAGGCTTCCGAGCCTCTTGAAAGGAGGCTTCCGAGCCTCTTGAAAGGAGGCTTCCAAGCCTCTTGAAATGAGGCTTTTGGGGGTCTTGAAATGAGGCTCTCGGGTTTCTTAAAAGGGGGCTTTCGGGCCTCTTGAAAGGAGGCTTCCGAGCCTTTTGAAACGAGACTTCCGAACCTCTTGAAAGTAGGCTTCCGAAAAGTGGTTGTTTTACATTCCCTGTCTTCTTCTTCTTCTTCTTCAATGGCTTTACATTTCAATTGGAACTTGGCCTGCTTTTAAACTTAGTATTCTATTAGCATTTCCTCAGTTATTAATTGAAAGCTTTTCTTTGCCCGCCATTGCATGAGTATGTATCTTGTGTGGCATGTACAATGTCTCTAAGCACACTATGCCCAGGGTGTCGAGAAAGTTTCCAACCCGAAAACATCCTAGACCGAACCGAGAATCGAACTCCCCATCTCCGGATTGGCAATCCTACACCTTTGCTCGCAAGGCTACTGGAGACCCCGTACATTCCCTGTAATAAACCCAATAATTAAACATATATTGCACACTTCCGTGCCTTGTCACGGAATAAAAACTGATGAGATTTTTGTAACATGCCTTTCATACTTCGCGTTTCTACAGAAATTGAAAAAGGCAGATATGTAAACATCGTGATACATTTCTCATTGAAGCTTAGAAATTGTGTAGTCTCTAAATTTTAGTTTAGAAGCATATTCTTAACATATCATTCAACATTTTGTTTTGATCAGGTAGATATCGTAGAAGATTTTAAAATTTGTTCATTCGTTGCTCTTTTCTTCTGATATTTCTCCCACAGCCCTTCATCCACTATGCTGGTTGTGGAGGATAGGATATGAGTTACTGATCATATTTTGAAATAAAAAAAAAACATTTATAATATATTAATAAGTTTTGATTAAAATTGTAATACATCCGCCATTAGGCATCTTTATCCGAGGTACCCCCTGTGCCGGCGAAGGTACCCCCAGGGGTACATGTACCCCAGGTTGAGAACCGCTGTTGTAGACGATATCTTCTGCCCAGTTATTCACGGTGGTTGTTCGTGGGCAGTTGCTGTTGCATTGTTGCTGCTAAACGGACTGGTGCTACTGTTTTTGGGATTTATTCCCTTGGTTACTCACTTGCGTTGCTCTTCGTTGTTGTCATTTGTTGTCATCGACATTTGTTCTGCTTTTTGGGTCTGATGGACCTCCTCAAACCATTTCTGACGAACGGATTCTCCACACTTGCTCCATTGTTGCTCTTTTGATTTTAATTTTCTACGGCCCGTTATTTCTACCTGTTGAAGCTAGCGGCCTGTTGTGAACCCATGGGTCCCTATGAGCTAGCCCCATGCAAGGGTTGTCTCTGTTTCCTTATAGTACCGTGTTCAGAACCGGACCGACGTAAATCAGGAAAGCTATATCTGAACCTATTCCCCAAGGGTATTGGTGAAAGGGTTTGAGGTTGAAGCCTGCCTACAGGGTTTCTTCAAAGCAAGGAAGCACAGTGTTAAGTAGTGATCAGTTGAAAATTCTGTTCGATGTCCAAGTAGCAAAGCAAAATCTAATTTCGATTGAGTCAATACCAATAATTTTCATTACCTTATGGAGATAGGGGAGAACATGCAATTGAGTCATTTTACACTGCCATTCTGGCGTTTTGCCCAATGTCCATTTTAAAACTTATTTTAAATGCTTTAGAAAGTCACAGAAATCTCGTTGTTTGGAATAGGAGATCATTGAGAAATATTGCTGGTTTTGTAAATCTGCACGATGAAATGATTCGGTATTATTGTTTTTATGGGTGATAACATCGAAATAGCTTAAGGGTTGATTTTGGACTGTTCTCCCAACATATGCAAAACATTACACTTTCTTCCCTTTTCGCATGACAGCGATGAAATGTGTGAAAATATTGAGACGCTTTCCCTTGGCTCATTAAACAGTGCATTGTCAATCCCCGTGAACGATACGGGAATTGAGTTCGTTCACATAAATCGAACACCCAAATCAAGTTCCGCATCTTGCCAGTCAAGATGCGCGCTGTGCACAGAGGCAAAACAGAAAACCATCGAATTTTGCAAGCTGCCTTCCATCACCAATCAGCTGACCATCTGACCAAGCAAAACCGATTTAAAGCACCCTTCGGTTGTTAGGCGCCGCTCCTCTCGGCAATGTTTGTCCCTCGAAAATCGCCTCTCCAAAGGAATAACATCCGCGCGCCACTTTCTTCCTGTTGTCAGCCAGCCGACCAACAACAACACAGAGCCGCAGCGCATCTTGACTCGTCTCTGGATCGACCATCAAAAGATGGCACATTATAATTGTTTCCGTATTCGTTACGGAGCTAATTGTTTACCTTCGGAGTTGTTTCCTTTTTTTCTTCGGTGCGCTCCTTACACACAGCCGGAATCCGTATGAACGTACATAGGTAAAGGACGAAGACGAAAATCTTAGGGACCGTCGTTTTCGCGCTCTGATTTGCGAGCTCCGGTGTGTCTTGGCGCTTGGCGGTGAGTAAAATTATTAAGGCTTTTGTGAGTTTCGAACTGAAGGGGCCCAACAAAGCAGATTTGCCAATTTAGTGCCAAGATTAAAGGGCGAAACCAGCTCCGGGAGACGGCGCATGGCTGGGCTGGCTGACTGAGTGGGTTGGCAGTCAGCCGTCGTTCCCGAGTCGAATTGCGCGCTTTGACTATTTTTTTTATTATCGGATTGTCTGAATTGTTACCAAGGTTCCTAATAAAAACTTATTGGGTAGATCGAAGATGGTGACGTATAAATATGGAAATGGCTTTCAGGAGTATTGCAAAACTAATCTATTTTGATTAATTAATGATTGATGTCTTTTCAAGCATTGTGCGTATTGGAATCGAAGCCAAAGCCACTACTACGAATTTTCAATCAGCTCTACAATCAAAGTTTTCCACCAAATGCAAATGTAATTATCTGTGGGTTGTCCATGGCAATACTGGAACCAGCGCTAATATTTTCCTTTTCATGGTAGCTGTAGAGCTCCATCAAATTTTGCACCTTTCAACTTTCGAATTGTTTCAACAAAAAAAGTAATATTTAACATATCTGTATCTTCCTATTGAAAACTTTGGAAAAATTCGTGAGAAGGAAAGAGTTAAAAAGCACGTTTGCGACGTTCATCCTTAAGAAACAACGTAAAATATTAATTTCACGATAATTGTTAATTTTTAGAATCGTGAAATACGTTAATGCCGTTTGCAATAAATTCTTTTTGATTCTTCCGATGTTTTCCGTTGCAAAATAACGAAACACTTGTGATGTTTTATTACTTTATGGTAATCTCACCACGTCAAACCGAACAATGTAATCAGTGGCATTGACATAAACCGTACGGCAAATATGCATATTTAGGAAAACATCCGAAAAACCCAGAACTGACAACACTCAGTTGGGTGTCATTATTTCGAAAATCACTTTACAACCCAATCGTACACAGTCATCTGTTTACTTTCTCGAGCATTGCAGCCACTTTTATGGCAGGGCCATAGCATAATCCATTATTCCGGCCACACCTTCAAACATCACGTAATAACATTTACGACAGTGGCAATTGCAACTGTCAGTGCACACCACAGTCGTCACTCGTCAGTCAGTCGGTCGGTCGGTGGCACCGGTAAAGTCCGTTACAATTACCTGTCCGTCTGTCGGCCGTTAGACCTGGCTTGTTTGTCCGATCATCTCGTGCTGCTACTTAATCCCCGTACTTCCTGAAAGGATTTTGTTCGGCAACTCCAACGATGATAACAAATAGAAATACAGACACCGGGGGTGTTGGAGCCATAAAGAAGATGCTTTTGAATGGAGTCACTAATTTCGTATGAAAGAAAGACAATCGAATTGTTGATTAGATATTTCCAAAATTCTGGAATCGTGCGTAATCAAGTCCAGGAAAAAAACCGTTAGTGAACCGGGGAGGATACTTTCTTCGGATTCAGTTTTTACAGAAGTACATCCAATCAGTCTAATCTCACTCGGGGCAACACAGATAGATAGGTAGGGAGTTCAACGATCTCCGCCGACCTCTTTCTTCGGCGGTGACAGCATCGACAGTTTCTTCCGAGTCGAGAGGTAATTGTTGTTTTTAGACTTTGCCGTGAATGCATAATCTATAGCGCGAACGAGTTACGGTCGCGACCCAGTCTTCGCGCCGAATTGATTTGAATGTCATCCATTAAACATGAGATCGTTAGTACCGACCGTATGTGGTTGAATTTGCGTCTAACTTGGGATGCAAAGATCACAGTCAAGATCAGAGGCAGATGCCGTGCATAATAGGATCTGGCTGGGAAGGAAGCGTGAACAGTAGTGCATAGGGAGCCTTCCAATGCATTAGAATTTGTAATTGATCTAGTTTAGGAAAAGGCAATGAATGAACATGAACGGGTTGCCCGAGCAAAAACGGTTTGATGAAAACTGAAAATATAAAGTAAATGAGTGAGGAAAAAAGAAGGAGGTACTATCAAAAATATTTTAGCTGGAGCTTTCGACTGGAATCTTAACACGATTTTGCACACCATCTTATCGTTGCTTTTATCGGTCTCGTAAACATCACGGAAAAGTTGTACTCGTCCATGATCTTCCATAGCTCTACACGGTCTATACCATAGGTTCCCAAACTGTAGGTCGCAACCCCCAGGGGGATCGTAGGCTGATCAGTGGTGGGTTGCGAAGAACAAATCTTGATTCATACCTTTGTTACTATTTTGTCCCACAAATCTATACCAGCTTTTAGATTACGATCAAAGTAATTATTCGATGATTAGAGAACATAAAACTTGACGAGGTCAATGGCCTTCTTTTGTTGGGCAATGTTTGGGCAAATAGAATGAAGTTCAATGCAACGCACATCTAATAAAAATCAAATACAGAACTAATCCAAATCAAATCAAAATCCCATCTAAATCCAATCCAAATGTAATTCATATCCAAATCCAATCCAAATCTAATTCAAATCCAATCCATATCAAATTCAAATTCAATTCAATTTCAAATCTAATTGAAATCCAGTCCTAATCCAATCCAATCTAAATCCAATCCAAATCCAACCTGAATCCAATCCAAATCGAATCCACTTCCAATCTAAATCCAATCCAAATCAAATCCAAATAAAACCTAAATCCAATCCAAATCTAATTCAAATCCATATCGAATTCGATTCTAAATCCATTTTAAAATCATATCCAAATCTAATTCGAATCTAATGCAAATTCAATCCAATTCTAATCTAAATCCAATCAAAATCAAATCAAAATATAATTTTAACCCATTTTAAAACTAATTCATATACAAATACAATTTAAATCTAGGGGGTCACGTGGCTTAGACGGCTACACGTCCGCTTTATAAGCGGATGGTCATGGGTTCGATTCCCACCCCCACCCCCATAAACCTCTCGTCAATCGCCAGAAGTGCAGCAGTAGTACGGCGTAAAAAGGAACGTGTCTGACCAACACAGCTACTTGACGGCGACACACAGTAGATCTCGGCACAATAGCGGTCGTCGAACACAGAGTGCCTAGTAAATAATAAACGAATATAAAAAAACAATTTAAATCAAATCCAAATCCAATTCAAATCAATTTCAAATTCAATGCAAATCCAATTCGAATTAAATCTAAAACTTATCCAAATCCAATTCAAAACCAACCCAAATCCAATCATATTCCACTTCAAATAGAAAAGAATACAATGATGTGATATGAAGCAATTTATTATGATTTGTTCAATCTAACGCGAACTCATTTTTACCAATTCATAAAAAAATCAATGCATTTGTACCTGGTGGGTCGCAACTAATTTGGGATTCTGCTAGGTGAGTCGCATATCCAAAAAGTTTGGGATCCTCTGGTCTATACTATGGTATGCCGCCCTGGAATCGATAAACAAATGGTACGTTGGCTCCTGATATTTACGGCATTTTTGAAAGATAAGTCGTACAGTAAAGATCTGGTTCGTCGTCGAGCGACCGTCAACGAAGCTGACTTCATAACTTTCCACAAACTCATTCACTATTGGTGATAGACGGCAGAAGATAATCTGGGATATCATGTTGTATACGACATTTAGGATGGAAATCGCTAGAAAGTTCTAACACTCCAGCTTGTCTCTCGTATTTCTTGAGGATGGGGCAAATGACTCTTATCTTCCATTCCTCCGATAGCTGTTCAGTTTACCAGTTCCTGACGTTCAGTCTATGTAGACAAGTGGCCAGCTTTTCCGGGTCCATCTTTATGAGTTCAGCATCGACACTATCCTTACCAGTTGCTTTATTGTTCCTGAGCTGTTGGCATCCCTATCTTTTCTCAAGGTGAGGGCTGCTGGTTGGTTTCCGTCGTCCGCTGAACTTACTAAGTCGTTTCCGTTCACCTTGCATATACTCTCAGCACAGCACCACTTAAATGTTGTTTAAATGTTTAAATGGTGAAGGGTCATCTAGCACTTGGACATAGTCCCTATAGCCCATAAACATTGGACAATTGAGTTCAATTACTTGTTGCACAAAGCCATAATTTCGAGTGCCAGCCGTTTGGATTTGGTTGAGCACGGAATAGAAAAATTATAATTTTCTACTAAAAATTAATCATACGTTGTGAAATTATGAATGCCATTATCTTGTACGGCATTACACCGAATTGGACACTATCCCGAAATCCATTACCCCATAAACATCCCACTCCAGCCAAACATTTTTAAACAAAGATTAGCAATGTTGAAGAATAGTATACCAATTTTGCGGATGCATGCTTTCAAATAAGGAGTAGCATTTTTATTCCAGAGAAACGCATGTTCCAAAAGAAATAATAATCTAGTATTTAAAGCTATACTGAAGAATGCGTTCTCCAAAGGAAAAGCCTGGTGGTTAACACGTACGTCCCCAACCCCCATTTTTCGACAAAACTCAAAATTCAAAACCATGCAGCTCAGCCAATTTCTAACGAATTTTCAAGCAATCTTCTGGAATCGATCACAAAATTCCTATAGTTTTAGGAGCCGAAGTCAATTTTTGTCCAATGGCCATGATTCCGGATATATTCCAGGAAGTACTGGGGTTACCTCCCTCCCGGAAAAAATTGTCACTGGCAGAACGGCTTCGAAATCCATCGTGTGACATGTCAAACTTCATGATTTTGCAAAACAAGTTCACTGGAGTACATTTCGGCGATTTTCGATCGAATTGGCCACCCTCCAGGTACTTCCAGGGCCTGGTTCCCTTGGGGAAGTGGCCAATTTTCATTCAATCTTGGAACCCATCTTGCGACATATCAAACTTCATGATTTTGCAAAACAAGTCCACTGGAGGACAATTCGGCGATTTTCGATTGAATTGGCAACCATCCGGGTACTTCCAGGGCCTGGTTCCCTTGGGGAAGTGGCCAATTTTCATTCGCTCTTGGAACCCATCTTGCGACATATCAAACTTCATGATTTTGCAAAACAAGTACACTGGAGTCCATTTCGGTGATTTTCGATCGAATTGGCCACCTTCCGGGTACTTCCAGGTAGACCTGTGCGCTGATTGAAATTTAACCGGCGGTGGCGTGATAGATCATTTTCAGCCAGCGGCGTCACGCCGTTGGTGATTGGCGGCGGCGTGGATCGGCGTGAACCAGTTTCAAGCGCCAAAATTTATTCAGAAGTTCCTCCAGAAATTCTTCCAGAAGTTCCTCCACGAGTTTTTTTTTTTTCATATCGTCAAGAAATTCCTTTGGACATTCCTCCAGATATTTCTCTATAAGTGCCTCTGGGAAATTCTTCTAGATACTCCTCCCGGATATCGTCTAGAAGTTCCTTCAGGAAGCTTTTACAAGAAATACTCCAGGAATTTCTCCGGAACTTCCAGGAATTCCTCCGGAAATTCCTCCAGGAATTCCTCCGCAAGTTCTTCCAGGAATTCCTCCGGAAGTTCCTCTAGGAGTTCCTCCGGAAGTTCCTCTAGGAATTCCTCCGGAAGTTCCTCTAGGAATTCCTCCGGAAGTTCCTCTAGGAATTCCTCCGGAAGTTCCTCTAGGAATTCCTCCGGAAGTTCCTCTAGGAATTCCTCCGGAAGTTCCTCTAGGAATTCCTCCGGAAGTTCCTCTAGGAATTCCTCCGGAAGTTCCTCTAGGAATTCCTCCGGAAGTTCCTCTAGGAATTCCCCCGGAAGTTCCTCTAGGAATTCCCCCGGAAGTTCCTCTAGGAATTCCTCCGGAAGTTCCTCTAGGAATTCCTCCAGAAGTTCCTCTACGAATTCCTGCGGAAGTTCCTCTAGGAATTCCTCCGGAAGTTCCTCTAGGAATTCCTCCGGAAGTTCCTCTAGGAATTCCTCCGGAAGTTCCTCTAGGAATTCCTCCGGAAGTTCCTCTAGGAATTCCTCCGGAAGTTCCTCTAGGAATTCCTCCGGAAGTTCCTCTAGGAATTCCTCCGGAAGTTCCTCTAGGAATTCCTCCGGAAGTTCCTCTAGGAATTCCTCCGGAAGTTCCTCTAGGAATTCCTCCGGAAGTTCCTCTAGGAATTCCTCCGGAAGTTCCTCTAGGAATTCCTCCGGAAGTTCCTCTAGGAATTCCTCCGGAAGTTCCTCTAGGAATTCCTCCGGAAGTTCCTCTAGGAATTCCTCCGGAAGTTCCTCTAGGAATTCCTCCGGAAGTTCCTCTAGGAATTCCTCCGGAAGTTCCTCTAGGAATTCCTCCGGAAGTTCCTCTAGGAATTCCTCCGGAAATTCCATCAGGGATTCCTCCGGAAGTTCCTTCAGGAATTCCCCCGGAAGTTCCTCTAGGAATTCCTCCGGAAGTTCCTCCAGGAATTCCTCTGGAAATTCCTCCAGGAATTCCTCTGGAAATTCCTCCAGGAATTCCTCTGGAAATTCCTCCAGGAATTCCTCTGGAAATTCCTCCAGGAATTCCTCTGGAAATTCCTCCAGGAATTCCTCTGGAAATTCCTCCAGGAATTCCTCTGGAAATTCCTCCAGGAATTCCTCTGAAAGTTCCTCCAGGAATTCCTCTGGAAGTTCCTCCAGGAATTCCTCTGGAAGTTCCTCCAGGAATTCCTCTGGAAGTTCCTCCAGGAATTCCTCTAAAACTTGCTTCAGGAATTCCTCCGGAAGTTCCTCCAGGAATTCCTCTGAAAGTTGCTTCAGGAATTCCTCCGGAAGTTCCTCCAGGAATTCCTCCGGAAGTTCCTCCAGGAATTCCTCCGGAAGTTCCTCCAGGAATTCCTCCGGAAGTTCCTCCAGGAATTCCTCCGGAAGTTCCTCCAGGAATTCCTCCGGAAGTTCCTCCAGGAATTCCTCCGGAAGTTCCTCCAGGAATTCCTCCGGAAGTTCCTCCAGGAATTCCTCCAGAAGTTCCTCCAGGAGTTCCTCCAGGAGCTCCTCCGGAACTTCCGGAAGAATTCCTGGAGAAACTTCCGGAGGAATTCCCGGAGGAACCTCCGGAGGAATTCCTGGAGGAACTTCCAGATAAATTCCTGGAGGAATTCCTGAAGGAACTTCCAGTCGAAATCCGGGAGGAGTTTCTGGAGGAACTTCCCATAGGCACTTACGGAGGAATGTCCAAAAAATTTCTTGACGATCTTTTAAAAAATCTAGTGGAGGAACTTCTGGAAGAATTCCTTGACGAACTTTTGAAGAAATTTTGGCGCTTGAAACTGGTTCACGCCGATCCACGCCACCGCTGATCACCAACGGCGTGAAGCCGCCGCCGCTGCCTGAAAATGATCTATCACGCCACTGCCGGTAAAATTTCAATCCGCGCACAGGCCTACCTGGAAGTACCCGGAGGGTGGCCAATTCGATCGAAAATCACCGAAATGGACTCCAGTGTACTTGTTTTGCAAAATCATGAAGTTTGATATGACGCAAGATGGGTTCCAAGAGCGAATGAAAATTGGCCACTTCCCCAAGGGAACCAGGCCCTGGAAGTACCCGGAGGGTGGCCAATTCGATCGAAAATCACCGAAATGGACTCCAGTGTACTTGTTTTGCAAAATCATGAAGTTTGATATGTCGCAAGATGGGTTCCAAGAGCGAATGAAAATTGGCCACTTCCCCAAGGGAACCAGGCCCTGGAAGTACCCGGAGGGTGGCCAATTCGATCGAAAATCACCGAAATGGACTCCAGTGTACTTGTTTTGCAAAATCATGAAGTTTGACATGTCGCAAGATGGGTTCCAAGATTGAACGAAAATTGGCCACTTCCCCAAGGGAACCAGGCCCTGGAAGTACCCGGAGGGTGGCCAATTCGAACGAAAATCGCCGAAATGTACTCCAGTGTACTTGTTTTGCAAAATCATGAAGTTTGATATGTCGCAAGATGGGTTCCAAGAGCGAATGAAAATTGGCCACTTCTCCAAGGGAACCAGGCCCTGGAAGTACCTGGAGGGCGGCCAATTCGATCGAAAATCGCCGAATTGTCCTCCAGTGTACTTGTTTTGCAAAACCATGAAGTTTGATATGTCGCAAGATGGGTTCCAAGAGCGAACGAAAACTGGCCACTTCCCCAAGGGAACCAGGCCCTGGAAGTACCCGGAAGGTGGCCAATTCGATCGAAAATCACCGAAATGGACTCCAGTGTACTTGTTTTGCAAAATCATGAAGTTTGATATGTCGCAAGATGGGTTCCAAGAGCGAACGAAAATTGGCCACTTCCCCAAGGGAACCAGGCCCTGGAAGTACCCGGAGGGTGGCCAATTCGATCGAAAATCGCCGAAATGTCCTCCAGTGTACTTGTTTTGCAAAACCATGAAGTTTGACATGTCGCACGATGGATTTCGAAGCCGATCTGCCAGTGACCGGGAGGGAGGTAACCCCAGTACTCCCCGGAATATATCCGGAACCATGGCCATTGCACAAAAATTGACCTCGGTTCCTAAAACTATAGGAATACGTCTGTGTTTTCTATATTGGGGTACACTTTACGATTGCGAAAATCGGGGACCGTCACGAAAATATGATAGACTTTAAACTTTAATATCTAAGCCGTTTCTCGATGCATTTTCATTTTTTTTGGACCATTCGATCAAGGATGAGTCAACGCTTCTTTGTATTTATCTGTAAATACTGATTTTCAACTATTTATTATCGATAATTGATGAAAAGTTTAGAAATTGGTAAACTAACCAATCACGTTCATGCATCACTAGCACAGACATCAAAAATCAATCACTTGCGGATTTGGATCTAATCCTCAGTTTGAACAAGGTTTCACGCAGAGCAGACGCATCAAAGCGATCGCAGCGGAGCGAACACAGCATCACGGAGGCGCTAATAACATTTTCAAAGGAAATCAATCGCATTGGTGGTGGTCCTCGATGTGTTGCTGACAGACAGATGCCGAAAGAAAATGTTTTGTAATATGAAGAAACTTCGTCTTGAGTCAAACTTCTGTTGTCATTCCTCGCAACAATCTTGTGAAAAAGTTTCATAGGATTCTTTGAATTTTCCGAACGGTCCGTTGTCTGGGGAAACCCGATCGAAATGGCTCGCGCGCGCCGAAAAGCAGCTTTCTTATATCTAATGAAGTAATTTCATTAGTCCCGCCCCTTCATTAATAGTTATGAGTGCACATTATATTTACAACCATATCAGCTCACAAAGGGGCGGGGCTAACGGGCTTAATTTATTAAATATAAGAAAGCTGCTGTTTGGCACGCGCGAGCCATTTTGATCGGGATTCCACAGAGAGCGGTTCGACATTCGATGCAGCGGAGCGGACACAGCAGCACGAAGTGGGTGGCAGTGTTGCAATGCTGTAAATTTATTTCAACCTTTGGAGGCTTAGCGAAAAATCATCAAGTGGCTGTCGGACAGTTGCAGCGCAAGGTGTCGACAAGCGATTGGATGCAGTTAGTTATTTGAATGGGAATTGGGAAAAGAAAATTGGTTCTTCTCAGGACCAACATTTTACGAAAAGAAAGAGTTAATTGCGAAAAAAAAAACTGTTTCCGTGGCATCGGGTTTGGCGTGGTAGCTTGGTTGCTGTTAGTGATTCCATCCATTAAAATTCACTACATCATCTCCCTCCGACGCGCCATCAAATTTGCTATTTACGATTGAGTTTTGCACTTTGAAGAAAGTTTATTTCGGATCAACCTTCTTTTGTATAAAATGGTGCCTTTTGTATAAAATCAATGAAGACGCCACCTCAGTGGAAACTTTCTACAGCAACCACCCATCGGTGAACGTCGCTCGGACAGACAGATGCCGAAAGATAATGTTTTGTAGTATGGAGAAACTTCGTCTTGAGTCAAATTTCTGTTGTCATTCCTCGCAACAATACGCATCTTAGATAAACAACATCTCATAACAAAATTCAGAATCTTGCGAGAAAATTTCATAAGATTCTTAAAATTTGTCATCCTCCGAACGGTCCGTTGTCTGCGGAGTCCCGATCAAAATGGCTCATGCGCGTCGATAACCAGCTTTCTTATATCTAATGAAGTAATTTCATTAGCCCCGCCCCTTCATTAATCGTTATGAGAGCACATTATATTTACACCTATACCAGACCACAAAGGGGCGGAGCTAACGGGCTTAATTTATTGAATACAAGAAAGCTGCTTTCTAGCGCGCGCGAGCCATTTTGATAGGGATTTCGCAGAGAGCGGTTAAATAAGATTTTACGCAGAGCCGAAGCAGCGGAGCGAACACAGCAGCACGAAGGCGCTCTGATAGTATTTTCAAAGGAAAATCATCGAATTGGTGGTGGAAGTCTGCGTTGGTGGTCGTCATTCAACCTCAACAATCCAGCATTTTATGTGAAGAATGAGTTGATTACAAAAATGACGTCTGTTTCGATCCCGTGCGATGCAGTGGCGATGCTGAAAATTTATTCCAAATGGTGGCGTCTTAGCGAAAACTCATCGAGTGGTCGTCGAACAATAACAACACGAAGTGGAATTCTAACCCTAACGTTTCGACAAGCATTGGGTTGCAGTTAGTTATTGGAAACGTGCATTGGGGACACAAAATTGGTCCTTCTCAGGACCAGCATCTTCTGAACAGAAAGGGTTGATTGCAAAATGGACTGTTTCGGTGGAATTGGCGTTTGGCGTGATAGTTCGGTTGCTGTAAGCGATTCCATTCATTCGAACAAATTTGTTGCGTTGTCACTCACCGACGCGCGCTTTTCATTCTGCTATCGAAGAAAAACCTTCTGTTAACGCCTAACTATTAATTTTGGACTTTGATGAACATTCTTGCATCCCGGATTAAACTACCCTTGTGTAAAATAATGGTACTGTAAAGAACCGATATTTTTCAAATAATGGAGCTTTTCAATCCTCAACTACAACAAAACATAATCAAAATCTTGTGAGGAAATTCCATTTGACTGCTACTGACGCCATCCATTTGAACAAACTCATTGCATCATCTCCCTCCGAAGTGCGCTTGTGGTTGTGCTACCAAAGGGCAACTTTCTGTCGTCGCCAAACGATGGTAACCCGAAAAAAATCGATATCATTTCTAATGACTAACGAAACAAAACCAAAGAATCTTGGCAGAAAATTTCACTTTCCGTCGACGACGGCCAAATCGATGAAGACGCCACCTTAGTGAAAAATGTCGTTTAGCTGCCTTAGTTTTTCAAATGGCGCTGTTTTTAATAATACAACAAATCTTTCCAAAATCGTCATTGTCGTTTAAACAGCTGAACAGTCTGTTTGTCTGGGTAAACAATCTGGGTAAACCTAGCGGTCAAAACCTCTTCTTGGATAAATAGTTTAAGTCCTGAAAAGGACTGTTTGTAATTTATTCTTGAAGTCCTGCTCACGTTGCCACCAGCGCTATAGAAAACGATGCATGTACGCTTCCATCGCGGGCGGAAGTCGAACGTTGCAAATTAATATATTTGTGTTTTGTTTCGCGCCACCTCCGATTCTGCGTATTTTTTTCCTTTCGTACGACCATTTGTGAGCATAATGTCTTCTATGATTCTGATGATATCCACTGAAAGATAGACGAATGCCTTCAGTGGCGATGCGGCCGATGAGTCGTTCCTTTTCCACGGCTGGTTCATCCAACTGGGAGCTACCTTCAGTTTCTTGATTCGGTTGACCTCCGAGCAGTTTGCACAATGCTAATAAATTTACACAAATTATGATGAAAAATACCCTCCATTTCATATAGCTACGTAGTCATACGTCACCTTTGCGTACAACCCGATTGGGCTGCACCTTTGAGTTTTTTTGCATTAATTATTATGCATTGCCACCACTCTTGAACAAAATTGAAAATTTTTTGAAAGAAGGAATAACGAAGTATGAAGAATGAAAAAGGAATATGGAAAATAGAAGAAAGGATAAGAAAGAGGGAAGAACTTCCTCCAAAAGACAACAAGAAAAAAGAAATAAGGAAGAAGAAGGAAGTAGAAAGGTGTAAGAAGGAAGAAAGAATAAAAAATGAGGAAAAAAAGAAGGAAGAAAAACGAAAATAAAAGGAAGAAAGAATCAAGATTTTTTTCTCCTTTATTATTATTATTATTATCTTAATTAAAGAGGTTTTCGGCCCTGGGCCGGTTCACCTCGTAATCTTCTCCTTTATCGTTTTTCATTTCTAGATTAAGTTCAACACCGAGAATAAGGATTATATTCATATTTCCTAATACTCATTTCTCGCTCCTTTTATTTTCACATTGCGCTTTTCCTCATTTTTTAATTTTTTTATTTTTTACTTTTCACTTTCCACTTTTCACTTTTCACTACTGTCTTCTCACTTCTCACTTCCGACTTCTTACTTCCCACTTTTCGCAATTCTCATTACTCTCAGTACTCACTTTTTACTCTAATTTTTACTATTCACTAATCGTAATCTGATGTAAAAAAATAACTATTCAGCCAAACGGAATTGGCCAAATGGCCTGACATCGATGACTCTTGTTTTGAAGCAAGCATCTTCTCAGAAAAATTAGTTAGATTGAAGAATTAATTACTCCTTATTTTATTGAACGTGATTTTTTTTTTTTTGGGTTATGCGAAAGAGTAGGTGACTCCTTCTCTTATAGCACGTTTTTTTCATGATTAGTGTAAAAGAGAAGAAAACTCTTTCTGTTAATACATTCGCTCATCTGGAGTAGGTCAAAAGAATGGATTACTCATTCATTCATAGCACGCGTTTTCTCAGAATGTTGTAAAATAGTAGAAACACGCGTTTTGTATTCTCGAAATAGCACGGAATTGTAGATGTTTCCTTATTATAATGCATGCGATTTCTTGGAATAATCGACAGAGTAACTTGACTTGCTAGTAACTTGAAAAACGCACTTGATTACACGAGTTTTCCCGGAATAGTATGAAAAAGTAGGACACACTTGCTCTAATTCTTTCCGCAATAAAAATAATTCTCCAATTTCGCAATAAAAATAAATGTTATTCCTTTTTTAAAGGTATTGACATCGAGAAGGCATTGACACACACAGCGAAATTTTATGGCCTCTGGGTCTGCCTTCGCTGGAATGCCCTGCCGGATTCCAGTCCATCGCTTGCTTGCAGATTTCGTCTCCGCTCTTTCGTAATGTGTGGCCGACCCACCTTCAATAACTCTCAAGAATTAATGTTGATATCGGTTTCTGAATGCATCGTCGATGGAGCATTCCAGTTGTGAGGCCATCAGGTCCGAATTTTATAACGTTGACATCGGTTGATGAATACTTGCAGTTTCTGCGTGATCTCTGCTGATACACGCCAAGTTTCACTGGCGTAAAACAACACAGCTCTAAAAAAACTTCGATATGTACATTATGTGGAAGGTTTTGAGTTGAAAAATGTACTGTAGTTAACCACTTTCCTTCGATGGAACTCGAACCCATGCGCCTTAGTACACTAGACTGCCGACTTACACCAACTAAGCTACGTAGGACCTCTGTCGGCCATCGCAACTCAACGCTCTGAATAACTGGTTACTTCCAATACGTTTTTCAAGTAAAAAATCTTCCACATAATGCACATACTTACATAGGAGTTTTTCAGAGCTTTGTAAATTATTATGTCCAACTCAAGTTGCGTACTCTAACCTACGCAATTCGGTCGGATTCAGAGTTTGCAGAAATCACTCTTAATAGATAACGAACAACGATAAAAGAGAGGCGAAAACTGTTCCGAATCATAACAAGCCATGATAACAAATTTATCAATCTTCTATACAAGTGCGAAAAAACAGAATCGGATAGGCAGCCCCAACAGAAAATTGACGATTTTCGCTTTGTTTTCTCTCCTTTCGTGTTGGTTACTGCACAGCTGTGTAGAACAAGTTGAAATGCATAATCAGATCCAGTGCTCCCCGCATTTGGAGCTTTCTAAAAGAAATTTATCATGGGGTGTATAACCTCCCGAATCAGTTCTCTATCATGACAGCTTGCGAAAAAAGTCTCTCGCATTATGCTACATATCGTATATGTATACAGAGATGATAAGTGAGAGACTTGGTCTTTCTCTTTAGGATTCAATCCATGGTCGGGTTGCATCTGTGTTCCACTATTTCCGCCGAGTACGCGGCTGATCCAGCTTATTCTCGTTCATTTCGATTAAGGCATTTTGGGCGGCCGTCACCTTCCGGAATATCCGATGCCCGAATTCTAAGTTCTTAAAGGGACGAACTTTTCACAGCTGGATCTTCTAGTCGGCGTGTGTTAAATCGCGGTCCGAGTCTCTCCTCTCCCGCGTAATCGTATCTCACCAATTAGAAGGTGGTGGTCAGACGCGATGTCTGCGCTGTGCTTTTTCCAGCCACCAAGAAGGCTTCGAGAGGCCCTCGTTACTTTATGCACTGGTCGACGGGGAAAGAGCGATCCTCTAATCACCATGCCGTTATAGCCACAGAAATCTGTAAACAGCTAACTACGAACCTTCCGAAAAATTTGACAAACTGCCTTGAAATTCTTGTCTTGTCTTGTCTTGTCTTCTTCGGACCCGTGTTGTAAAATATCATTTGCATGTCAGTGGACTAATTCGACATTACTACTATAGAGCTTTTCCGCCTCGCAGCTAAGCGTTCAGCACATCCACAGTAATGACTGAGTTTCTTAAGCATTTGCTTTCATTTGTTTTCATTCAACATGTGGCTAACAACCCGAGCAAAGTCTGAAAACATAATGAGAGCATATAGAAAACATATTTTGATTTTGACATCAAATCGAAATCATAATTTGTTTTCAAATATGAATCATCATGATTGATTACATATTTTGATCTCATTTTGCTGTAGATTTCTAAATTTTGTTATCAGAACCAATATCAAAATTAGTTTTCGATTTGCTCTCATCGATAGCAGGAATAGTTTTCGATTTGATGTCACAGTAAGATTTTTCTGCTGTAGATTTTGATCTTTTAACCGTTAAAACGACCAAAAGGATATCAACCTGAGTTATCAAAATTAGGCAATTTCACAACAACAAAATCAGTTATCGATTTGCTCTCAAGCTTTGCTCGGGAAGATGACTGTTTAAGCCCACTGAAATAGATAGAATTGACAATTATATTTTTATGCCGATTGGGAATCGAACCCACCCCTTCAGCATGGTCTTGCTTTGTATTCGCACATCTCACCACTGCACTGTGTCTTCAGTTAGACGTGCGAGCAAAGGCGTTGGATTGCCATTCCGGAGATGGCGAGTTTGAATCTCGGTCCGGTCTAGAATGTTTTCAGCTCCCTGGGCACAATTAAAGTAAAAGTAGTAAAACAATCACCAACATATGCAGGATAAGTTTTGCCTAAGTAGCAGTTTTTAGAATATAAAGCTGGAACACGATTTACGATTTCTCAGACAAGTCTGTAAGAAGTTTTTGTCGGTTTTTGGGACAGTCATTCTATCCATGGAGATTATCATAATAGAGAATAAAAATAAATGACACATAGAAATGAGTGAAAAAACGGATTACCGAACACCGATTGCCACTTGAAGATGATGGCATAAACGGAAGAAGATTTTCACATTAAATTCACCCATTTATTCGCGCGTTCATAATTCGAGCAAAGAGGCGCCTGACTTACGGAAGAAGAAGCACCGGCCCAACGAGGAAGTTCCCATCGTCCCCGTTCGGGGTTCACATGCGGAAATTGATGAGCAGGAAAAGGGACGACGAATTCGGAACAGGTAAAAATTTGATGACGGTCATGATTTAGTTTGATTATTTCATGTGCACCATATCAGTGCGTTGCCCGTCGTACTACACGTACTCGTCATGTAGAGGAACAGCAACGGTGGCGTGCGAGGAGACGAGACCCCTTGCGGGATCGTCTTCGGAAGAGTCCGTCTTCTCGAGGTAATGGTCCTTTACCGAAATCTGACATTTTCCCATCCTCGCAATGCATCCATGGGATGGGATAGAGGGTCGGCCATGGACCTACGAGAATTCGTTGCGAGATGGGAAATCCCGATTCCTTGAGGTAGCAGCAGCAAAGGGGATCAGTGTTGAAAAAAAGTTTAAACTTTAAAACTATGTATGTAATTCAAGATAATGAAATAAACTGTAACTCAATTTAGGAACGGTTTATTTTTTGCAACAATCTGTTCCAGGTGCCAGAGAAACGAACACTGTGAGGCGTGAGATAATAAATCGAACAAGCCAACCCCTTTTTAGTCCCATCTCTATTCCGAAAACAAGAACAGCAAAAGGGCAGATTCGGGCCAACAATCGGTATCGGTGAGGGGTCCACTCGTTGTCACCAGCGTTCGACTGATTCGGCCTATAGAAAATGGGGAGCTCCTTGCCGGAAGACAATGAGTGTCTGAGTATCGCCACGATCGAGCTTGATGTGGGCGTGGGCGTTCCGATTCCAGTTCGGTTGGCATTGTTCGCATGTCCTGACGATGCGAACAATGCACACCGAGCTCGAATTGCGGATGTGAGGAGCGCAGCGAGACTTGCCTGGAGCAGGCAAACGGAGCTCGCAACCGAGTTTAACGGTCGTTCGTTAATTAGGTTAGTGATCCAACGGTTATGGGCCACTTCGTTGAATGGCCGACATTTGAAATTGGGTGTCGTTAGAGATTGGAGAATAGTTTACCCGGCGATTAAGTAACGCTCTTACTTTGGAATTCAAGCGTAAACAACACTTGCTACAACTTAAAATGTTCATATTTACAATGAAATAAATGCATACCCAAGGGCAAAAAAAATCAAAAAATCTATTTGCAAAATAATAAAAAGCAATGAAATACAATAAAATAATGAAGAATAAAATTGAGAAAATATTTCATTATAAAAAAATTACCTAAGAAATATTGGACGAGCTTGGTGATTTAGCAGGCGGTGATGAGTCAATCAATCTACAATCCAATAGTTTAAAAATTCCTCAATCTACAATCAATTACTATCTTTAAAAACTTGATTTGTGTAATTGCACAACATGTGTAAGATTTAGTTTGATAAGGCCGTTACAAATATTTAATTAACTTTTTGTCCTCTGGAAGGTCAAGGGGGGGGGGATAACAAAAAAATAAATATTAAACTGAAAAAAATAAAAAAAACTCCTCGGATTTGTTAAAGAATGTTTTGAAAATCCTCAAAATTATCCAAATTTTATGTTGTTGCCCCCTCAAAACATTATTTTTTGCCAAAAAAAGTTCGGAGGGGGGGGGGTGGTTTGGCTGGCAAAATAGTTCTTAAATATTTGTATCGGCCCAAATGTATTCGGTAGGGTTAGAACCCACAGCCCCCGAGCTAACTCTTCCCTATTTACAACAAACAATCAAGAATCAAACAATCAAAGAATCAAAAAATTATAAAATCAAAGAATCAAAGAATCAAAGAATCATAGAATCAAAGAATCAAAGAATCAAAGAATCAAATAATCAAATAATCAAATAATCAAATAATCAAATAATCAAATAATCAAAGAATCAAAGAATCAAAGAATCAAAGAATCAAAGAATCAAAGAATAAAAGAATCAAAGAATCAAAGAATCAAAGAATCAAAGAATCAAAGAATCAAAGAATCAAAGAATCAAAGAATCAAAGAATCAAAGAATCAAAGAATCAAAGAATCAAAGAATCAAAGAATCAAAGAATCAAAGAATCAAAGAATCAAAGAATCAAAGAATCAAAGAATCAAAGAATCAAAGAATCAAAGAATCAAAGAATCAAAGAATCAAAGAATCAAAGAATCAAAGAATCAAAGAATCAAAGAATCAAAGAATCAAAGAATCAAAGAATCAAAGAATCAAAGAATCAAAGAATCAAAGAATCAAAGAATCAAAGAATCAAAGAATCAAAGAATCAAAGAATCAAAGAATCAAAGAATCAAAGAATCAAAGAATCAAAGAATCAAAGAATCAAAGAATCAAAGAATCAAAGAATCAAAGAATCAAAGAATCAAAGAATCAAAGAATCAAAGAATCAAAGAATCAAAGAATCAAAGAATCAAAGAATCAAAGAATCAAAGAATCAAAGAATCAAAGAATCAAAGAATCAAAGAATCAAAGAATCAAAGAATCAAAGAATCAAAGAATCAAAGAATCAAAGAATCAAAGAATCAAAGAATCAAAGAATCAAAGAATCAAAGAATCAAAGAATCAAAGAATCAAAGAATCAAAGAATCAAAGAATCAAAGAATCAAAGAATCAAAGAATCAAAGAATCAAAGAATCAAAGAATCAAAGAATCAAAGAATCAAAGAATCAAAGAATCAAAGAATCAAAGAATCAAAGAATCAAAAAATCAAAGAATCAAAGAATCAAAGAATCAAAGAATCAAATCAAATCAAAGAATCAAAGAATCAAAGAATCAAAAAATCAAAGAATCAAAAAATTAAAGAATTAAAGAATCAAATCAAATCAAAGAATCAAAGAATCAAAGAATCAAAGAATCAAAGAATCAAAGAATCAAAGAATCAAAGAATCAAAGAATCAAAGAATCAAAGAATCAAAGAATCAAAGAATCAAAGAATCAAAGAATCAAAGAATCAAAGAATCAAAGAATCAAAAAATCAAAGAATCAAAGAATCAAAGAATCAAAAAATCAAAGAATCAAAGAATCAAAGAATCAAAGAATCAAAGAATCAAAGAATCAAAGAATCAAAGAATCAAAGAATCAAAGAATCAAAGAATCAAAGAATCAAAGAATCAAAGAATCAAAGAATCAAAGAATCAAAGAATCAAAGAATCAAAGAATCAAAGAATCAAAGAATCAAAGAATCAAAGAATCAAAGAATCAAAGAATCAAAGAATCAAGAAATCAAAGAATCAAAGAATCAAAGAATCAAGGAATCAAAGAATCAAAGAATCAAAGAATCAAATCAAATCAAAGAATCAAAGAATCACAAAATCAAAAAATCAAAGAATCAAAGAATCAAAAAATCAAAGAATCAAAGAATTAAATCAAATCAAAGAAATCAAAATCGAACAATCATAATAAAAACAATACATTGATCCTCAAAGCCTGAATGTATGATTCACGAATTGCTAAAAAATCATATCTTCTGCATTTCTCAACCGATTGTGACCATCAACCCTTCAAAATAATCGCTCAGATTTCTAGTTTCTGGAAATGCTATATTTTGGGTTGGCTACTTGGTTCCGGAAATATTCCGGGGTGTACTGGGGTAGGTTTTTTGGCTTCCGCAACACTTGCTTAGCACTTCTATAAGCCAATGTACGACATATCAAACTTCATGATTTCGCAAAATAAGATCAATTGAGACCATCCTGATAGTTTTTGGACAAGTTGGTCATGTCGGGAATGTTATGGAAACCTGATCCACTTGTTGAAATATTTTTTATCAGTTATGAACCCTAGCTTGCGACATCTCAAACTTAATGTTTTTGCAAAAGAAGATCAATGGAGCTCATTTTGAGGGTTTCTGGACCAGTTAGACAATTTCCGGAATCTTCCAGAATGGTGGCCCCGGGGAAAATGGCCATTATTGACATTTCAAACCTTATGATTTTGCAAAAGGAGATCCATGGAGCTCATTTTGAGGGTTTCTGTACAAGTTGAACATGTTCCGTTATTTTCCGGGATAATGCCTCCGGTGAAAATGGCCAGTTTTGGTCTTTTATGAAGCCTCGCTTGCGACATCTCAAACTTCATGATTTTGCAAAACAAGACCAATGGAGCTCATTTTGAGGGTTTCTGAACAATTTGGAGAATTTGTACAAGTTGGACATGTTCCGGAATCTTCAGAAAACTATTTTTGATCAGTTTATAACTTTCTTCCGATATCTCACTTCAAGATTCTGCAAAACTGGATTGATTGAGCTCATTTTGGGGGATTTTGAACAAGTTGGACATGTCTTTGATTCTTCTAGAATCCTGATCCCCCTAGCCATTTCTATTATTGGCCATTCCTATTATATGTAAAATTTCACTAGTGAGTTCTCATTCTCCATAATTTTACAAAGCAAGATCAATGTAGCTGAAGATCAATGCAGATTTTTTTATATATCTTTATTATCGAGACCTGCAGCCCTAGGCTGGCTCATCTCGGGATCAATGTAGCTATTTTTGTGGTTTTTGTTCAAGTTGGTCATGTTTCAGAATTTTCTGGACTTTTAGGCTTCTGAACAAAATGGTAAATTCTGATCATTTCCAAATCCTTGCTTGCGACTGTTAGTCTTCATGGTTTTGTGGTCTTTGGGGAAGTTGGTCTTGTTTCGGAATAATCTGTAGTCTGGACCTTCAGCAAACAATGTGAGGGTTGTGGGTTCGAGTCCCATCGAAGGAAAGTGGTTACCTCCAATACATTTTTCGAATCGAAATCTTCCACATAATGTACATATTCAAGATTTCAGAATATGTACAAATTGACCAGAAACCTTCAAAAGGAGCTCCATTGGTCTTGTTTTGCAAAATCATGAGGTTTGAGATGTCGCAAGCGAGGCTTCATAAAGGATCAAAATTGGCCATTTTCCCCGGATGCACTATTCCGGATGATTCCGGAACCTGTCCAACTGGTCCAAAAACCCTCCAAATGAGCTCCATTGATCTTCTTTTGCAAAATCATGAAGTTTGAGATATCGCAAGCTAGGGTTTATAACTGATAGAAAATGGGCATTTTAACCGGCGAACCAGGAACATTCCCGACATGTCCAACCTGATGTCCTATCAAGATGGTCTCAATTGATCTTATTTTGCAAAATCATGAAGTTTGACATGTCGCACGTTGAATTATAGAAGTGCTAAACAAGTGATTCCGGAACCAAGTGGCCAATCCTAAATATGATCCTATTACGAGAAACTGAGCGATTGTTTTGAGGGGTTGATTGTCACAATCGGTTGAGA
The DNA here is from genome assembly GCF_024139115.2 of Armigeres subalbatus. Classification (NCBI taxonomy): domain Eukaryota; kingdom Metazoa; phylum Arthropoda; class Insecta; order Diptera; family Culicidae; genus Armigeres; species Armigeres subalbatus. The sequence goes on along the minus strand of NC_085139.1, from coordinate 95,118,276 downwards.
AATGCAGAAGATATGATTTTTTAGTGATTATATGAAAGCTCGAATCGTACGTGCAGGCTTTGAGGGTTAATGCATTCGTATATCATGTGCCCAAATCGGGATTTGAACCCAGCCACCTTCGGCATGTTCTGCATTATATCAGCCCTCTGCCCATGACCTACTTTGGTTATTCCCAGAATAGCCGTATCATGTTCCCACAAAATTATATCTATTAAAATCATAATCGAATAGAACCTTATAAAAATGTGTCATCCAGCGTTCCGAAAAAAAGCCGCAAAAACAGGCGGAACGGTTGCGCTCCTCGGCTCGTCAAGTGCCAATCGGCTACGCCTGTCGCGGCAATCCCATAGTGAGAAAACAGTGGATACAAATAAATTAGTATCAATTGGCCGGATGGTGATCGGTCCGGTAGTCAGTGGGGATGACGGCTGCTGAGAGGGTGCTGTTTTCAATTCAGTTCACAGTCGAAAGCTCCTTCACTGCGCTGCGGAGTTTGTCATTGATGAAGATGAAGGAGCAAGCCAATTGAGCTAATCATGATGCTTGCTGATGCTGCTGCTGCTGCGAATTGGAGCCAATTGAGTTTTATGCGGAACGAAGACTGGCGGTGCAGATGAATTTTGCCAGGGCCAAATAATTGTACGAAGATGTTTGCTGAGTTGAAAAGAAGTGCTGTGGGGCATACGATTTGATCGTAATGATTTTGTCGCGTAAAATAAGACTGATGTATAGATTGGAAGATGCACAGTCACTTATAGCTTTTAGGGAAAACCAAGAGCATTATTTTTAAAAAGCCGTAAGTCCAAAACTGAAATCTGTCTGAGGAAAATGAAAATTACCGAGTCTTGAGAATCTTTATCCTTAACAATAACACATCCATAAACAACAACTCGGTGTTTCTTAAAAGTCTACAAACAGAGTTAGTAGAGGTGATCCAGCCTAGAACTGAAAGCCTCTTTAATTAAAAATAATTAAAAAAAAACTTAGCAAAATTGTTCTTAAACCATAAAAAAATCAGAACAAATACGGATTCAGGGTACAAAGATCACAGAATATTCAACCGCAGCTTTGTTGATACAGACATCACGTTTGCAATTATTTCGCACGCCTCACAACGATTGGCATTTTTCTTGATTCCTGTTTTAAAGTTCAACCGATTCGTTCCCGATTTGATTCGGCAAATAAAGCAAATAAATTATGATTACTTTTTGCTCGCCATTTGAGTTCAATCAACAAAAAACCACGCATCGTAGGCATCAGTAGTCGTCCGCGTCTCATTTGTAATGGTCATCTGCACGCATAATTTTGCTATTGGTGGGATATTTCTCAGAACAGCAAGTGATTGAGATAGCGGCAGCGAAATGGACTATTGCGGAATTTTCTTTCTAGTCGTAGATCATTCCACATCGATTGAAACTTAAAAAATAATATTAAAAATAAATTGAAACTTAAAAAATATTTACCCGAATGAAGCCAAAACTATTTAGGCAAATGCGCCTAAGATGATGGAAACTCTCGGGACGCCATCATCTTTCGGTTTGGAAATGAGCATAAACATATTTTTTATATGTAGTTAATACTCCTACATACAATCCGAACCCCAGAACGAACGATGTAAATAGCACAGGGCAGGGCTCACTCCAGGCACGCTCGACTCGAGCTGGGTCAACTTTTCCGTTGGAGTTGGCCTCCCCACCAACCACCAGCAGCGAGTTGAACTTGTCTGCCTGGCAACCAACGGACATCGTCTCGGAGCAGTACTCGCGTGAAGCTTGGTGGAGGCCACGCCACGCACGGGCGGAACTGATTTAAATTTCCATACTTATAGGAGTGCACGCGTTCCGGGCGATCCTACAGTACTACGTACGTAGGTAAGCCAAGCCGAGTCAGCCGAATCTCGCTTGATTCGAATCGAAGATGAAAGTAGGTTGTAACGAACTTTTCTCTCCTTGGCCTTTCCCTTCGTTCTGGTTGTTGTTGCTACTCGCTGCGTTGTGCTCATCTAAAACGATGATGATTATTATGTTGCAGCGAGGAAGTGCTGTGTTATGCTGCGGGACTCAGATATGGAAGCTGAGCGATAACGAGTGGGACGATTTGCTTTTAATGTTCGCGACTGTGTGCACAGCTGGAAGCATTATTATTGAAAGTGGGTGGATTTTGCAAAATAAACTCTCAATAGAAAAAAAAACTAATTTTCACTACAAAATTGAAAAAAAAAGTTGACATGGCAAGAGTGTATCACCTTGCACACATTCAGGCAGCCGGTTTAAATTCTTCAGGTTTCAAAACTTATACGCCGTTATCGTGTGCTCAAAACTGATGATAAATAGCGACTAGACACCGCACTTCTGTCTCGCGAATGAATATGGTGCTCCAGTTACTGCATCTCCCGTTCTTGCTTCAGTTGCTCTTCCTTCTACACTTGAGAGTTCATTTTCCGAAACTTTTTCTTGGTCGAGATTTGGGATAAAAATGAACGGGATGAAATGATCGAACGGGGGATGAAAAGTCGAGTCAAGTACGACACACTGAAGACGGCCTTACTGTTGAGGTCGAAATACGTATCTGTCAAAGGTACAATCAAGTAGTGGAATTAAATGGAATTGTACAAACTCGTCTTATAACAAGACAAGTGGTATTACTCCGGTACAGGACGAGTGATTACCATACTGATTGAGGACCAACTGGGTCGTAAGATGCCAACTCGGGGTACCTGGCATTTCTACTTGTAGGTGGTCTCGCGGCTCAGGTGGGTAAGTGTTGGGGCACATGAGGTGCCAGTTTGTCTTTGTGCACAGGTGGTGTTTGGAAAGTTGAGCCGCATACGTGAACTTGTGTACGTCATGTGTCATTTTGAGAGGAGTACGTTTAGTTCTGAGTGCTGCGTACCATCTATGGTGAGGTGCAGATGGGGGACGGTACGTGGAGGAGGCGAAAAACCACGAGTTGCATGAGCTGCTGGGAGAACCATCCATTGTTCACACAGCAAAAATCGGACGACTGCGGTGGGCCGGGCACGTAGCCAGAATGTCGGGCAGTAATCCGGTGAAAATGGTTCTCGACAACGATCCGACGGGCACAAGAAGGCGAGGTGCGCAGCAGGCAAGGCGGATCGTTCAGGTGGAAGATGACTTGCGGCGACATGTTAGGGACAGCAAGGACTATGTCAAAGGGCTTCACGACTCCTCCCCACGGACTCTGAGAGTTATGAGGCCTGCCTAGGGCGTGGTGGGGCTTAGCAGTGGGCTCTGTTAAAACTCTAAAAAGAAAAACTCTACAAAGAGCTGGGTGTGTCCGGAACCCAGCAGTAATGAGTGATTCAACAATTAATTGTTTTGACGATGTGTTAGCAATGGATGTGGTAAACCCCGAGATCTTTTTGCTTCACGTTTCATGTGGGTGTATAGTTCTGCCACCTTTGCAAATGCTCGGCCGACAAATAAATTGACTGGATCTGTTGAAAATCGTACCCCGGCTGTTACACCCGGCTCTTCGCGTGACACCTTCTAGCGCAATGTTCAACAATACGCACGAAATTCCCGAGCACAAATAAATAACTAATTGATAACAAATTCTGTTATCTGGTTATCGGACATATCGATAACTGAACTTGTTATCATTTTGGCTGACTTAACATAACAAAAATGATACCAGAATTTTATTCGTGAAATAACTACATGAAAACAAATTAAGTTATCACTGATACCAAATTGATAACACATTTTGTTATACACGTTATTTACTCAAATAACTAATTTAGTTATTATTTAGTTATCAGCCATCACTGTTTTATCGACCAAAATAGTTGAATCTTCTTTGCCGACTTCGTTACGCATTGAAAAAAATGTTGCCATTCACTGGGATTCGAACTCGAATCGAGTGATTGCACGGCGTCGTCTCTAGACACTCACCCAATTACGCTTTCTTGTAAATTACGCATTTTATGTAAATAATAGTCAGCTGTACAGAGTTGAGAGCAAAATAACTTATTAATAACAAACTTTATTATCCAGTTATATTGATAACTAGAATTGTTATCGTTTTGGTTGAATTACCAGTCAATATAACAAAAATGATAACCGAATTTAATTCAAAATAGCGAACCAGCAATCAATTAGAATAAATACGGTTTATCGTACTTTTATTGATTTTATTGATTTTTGTCAGTATAATAGGTTTATACATAATAGGCCAAATAATAGGCTTAGGTTAGTTTTTTTTCTCTAATTCTCAATAATTATGTTACTAGCAGCGCCATGCTGTAGATCGATTTCGGTTCTAGTTTTATTCTAACTAAACCACAAACTTGTAATTCGCAGTGAAACGTTTCATGTTTTCATATGATCCCAGCAAGAATTAATCCGTGAAAAATTTTGCCATTTGGCGAATCCAGAGTCGGGGTCGACAGTTTTCGGGAGCCCCTAAATGTACGAAAAAGGTTGATTTTGGTACATACGGTTATGTGAGGGCCCGGGGCCATGACTCAAAGCCCCCCCCCCCCCTCTTCCTCAATCCGGCCATGAGTGAATCCTCTCGCTAGTCAAGTCAACCTCAAGTAGTTTTTATTTATATAAAGTCAAATCTATCAGTTCAGTCAAAGTTCTATGACTTAATTCCTTCTGCAGATATGTTTTTATCGTTGCCGACGGGTCTATATGATATTTTATTATTTTTTATTATTATTATTTTTTTTTTTTTTTTTATATGAACTCCAAAAACATCGCATATACAATAATACATGGGGAAAAAATCCGCGGACCAAATTCCCGAGGTGTGAGGCTACCTTAAGGTTGAGTAAATTGTGGAAAACTAAAATTAGGATTCGTATGGGTACCGAGTCCACAACGTGTATTTTAACCTACAATGTCTGCCAGGTTTGCCGGGTCGACTAGTTAAAACATATTTTTTTGGTTACTGTGACAAAACACCTTCCAAAGGATTTTCTATTTCACATCTCAATATTCCCATGCGTCGACCGTCCTTTCAACATCGACTATTGAAGGTTTGGCTGCAGATGATCTAGCTCTGGTTTGTCTTTTGCGTCCAAACCTAGGTTTAAACTGTCAATAGTTGAGCCCATTGCTATATCGACTAAAGTGCGAGCATGATTGTTTTCTCCACAACAGACCAGATCGTTGCAATTTCTTGATTATCCGACATTTCCAGTTAAAATTTCCGCTTCTCCATATATATAAGCACTGTGGATCCCAAGATGAATTATGTTGCGGTTAGCTTGGCGGTTAGTCAAGATTATTCACCGTTCCTGAATGAGCACATGCCGTTGGATCATATGTTCCGGGAGCTGCAAGCCATTTTAAGCACTTAATAAAGTACAACGCTTAATTGGTTCTCAGATACATATTTCATTATTCAATGACACCTGAAATGAAAGTAAAGTTAATAAGCATAGCATAAAACAAATAAGAAAATTTCAACCCTTGTGTAAATTCCTTTGTTGACAGAGAAATAAACAAATAATAAATAAACAAAATAGATATCGAGGGTAACGGGGAAAATCACTCTCTGCTTAGACGAAAATTTCTGTTCAGTGTTTGGAAACAGTTCTTGTCACAATATTCATAGCATAGGCCGGCTACATTTAACAGAAGTAGTATGTTGGCAAGGGTAGAATGCTTAGCCCCATTTCTGAACGACGTGAAATTTAGAAGAAAATTTGTATTGATAATAAAATTTGTTATTATTCAGTTATCAGTTACTCACATGATTGATAACTAAATATCAAAATGATAATAAGGATAACTAATCGTGTTATCAGTTTGATATCATTTCAGTTATCTGCCTTTGCTCCCCGTTCATCACCTTGTCTTAGTCCCCGACGCGATTCGAACGAACTGGAGTGTTCGCCCGAAATCTTCTGTTCTCGTCCATAATTTTCCATAGCTCTACGCGGTTTATACTGTCGTATGCCGCCTTGAAATCAATGAACAGATGGTGCGTTGGGACCTGGTATTCACGGCATTTTTGATGGATTTGCCGTACAGTAAAGACCTGGTCCGTTGTCGAGCGGCCGTCAACGAAGCCGGCTTGATAACTTCCAACGAACTCATTCACTAATGGTGACAGACGTCGGAAGATGATTTGGGATATCACTTTGTAGGCGGCATTAAGAATGGTGATCGCGCGAAAGTTCTCACACTCCAGCTTGTCGCCTTTCTTGTAGATGGGGTATATAACCCCTTCCTTCCACTCCTCCTGTAGCTGTTCAGTTTCCCAGATTCTGACAGTCAGTTTGTGCTGGCAAGTGGCTAGCTTTTCCGGGCCCATCCTTACCAGATGCTTTATTGGTCTATAGCAATTGGATGACATCCTTAACTTTCCTCAAGGTGGGGGCTGGTTGGCTTCCATCGTCCGCTGAACTGACGTATTCATTTCCTCCGCTGCCTAGACTTTCACTGCCTGTACTCTCAGCACCATTTAAATGTTCTTCGTAGTGCTGCTTCCACCTTTCGATCACCACACGTTCGTCCGTCAAGATGCTCCTATCCTTATCTCTGCACATTTCGGCTCACGGCACGAAGCCTTTGCGGGATGCGTTGAGCTTCTGATAGAACTTGCGTGTTTCTTTAGAACGGCACAGCTGTTCCATCTCCTCGCACTCCGCTTCTTCCAGGCGGCGTTACTTCTCCTGAAAAAGGCGGGTTTGCTGTCTCCGCTTCCGTCTATAACGTTCCACGTTCTGCCGGGTACCTTGCTGCAGCGCGACCGCCCGAGTTGCGTCCTTTTTCTCCAGAATCTGCCTGCAGTCTTCGTCGAACCAATCGTTCCGTCGACTTCGTCCCACATACCTGACATTGTTCTCCGCTGCGTCGTTAATAGCTGCTTTGACTGTATTCCAGCAGTCCTCAAAAGGGGTCCTATCGAGCTCACCTTCTTCCGGCAACGCTGCACAATAGGACAGCCCCATATTAAGGAGTGGCCAAAACTACCAAAAGGCCAATTTTAGATTTGGTCGTGTAAACTGTGATGAATACACAGCTTATAATCTGTATTTTCATAATCTGGACGGTTTTGATTGTTTAGGGAGGGGTGGGAAGCGTTCAAACATGCCCCTCCTAGAAATGACATTTTTACCTTTTTTTGGGGAAACGTGCAGTTTTGCCATATTTCCGTCTCAAAAGTAACATATTTATATATCGTTGCAAAGCTCTTAAACAGATCTATGCAATACGCCAAATAATGTAATAATAGATCCGGCCAGAATTTAGTTTTTTGTAGTTTTGTAGAAGCATATTTTCCGCAATATTTAACGAACATAACAGTTTGGTACCCCGCAGTAAAATATCATGCACTTCACTGTTGAACTCTTAAGCTTTGAGGACCATAAATAAAATTCTGTCCAAATTCATCATTTTGTGAGATACATGAATTTGAAAAATTGCCATTTTTGCCTTTTTCGTATACAAATTATAAGTAGAAGCTATATAATCGCTCCAAAAACATTTAAAAGTAAGCCCGAACACCCATAGTGCATACCGATTGTCTTAGTTCGATGAATTTGAGGTGATGTCTATGTAAGTGTGTGTGAATGTCTGTATGTGTGTGAGCAAAAATGATCTTAACTCATTTTTAGGCACTTACCCTAAACCGATTTACTCGCAACAAGTTTTATTCGTCAGAGAATGTTCTTCCATTGTTCTCTATCAAAAATGGGTTGGACCGGATTATGGGCTCAACAGTTATGACAAGAACAACATTATCACTAAGGGTTAACCAGATTTTTTTACTATGTATTGATCCCACGTGGGATCAAACCCCACCGAAGGGGCGGTTACCCTCCAATACCTTCTCCGAACTAAATCTATCACATGTTGTACATATGCATAATCAAGTTTCAGACAAGTTTCAGCGAATTTACGTACCATTTTAGGGGGAGGGTTATGTCTCAACGTTGCGTCTAATTCAAGAAAAAAATCATCTTTCATACAAAAAGCGATACGCAGTGAGAACGGAAGCGATTCAAAATTTACAATTTTGACATTACTACATAATAGAAGCGAATTATAGATTTGACCATAACGTGTTGGATGAATAGTGTTCACTTGTCATAAGACGAGTTTATACCATCCCATTGAATTCCACCACTTAATTGTATCTTGACAGACACGTATTTCGACCTCAACAGTAAGGCCGTCTTCAGTGTCTCGTACTTGACTCGACTTGAAGAAAATGATCGCAACTTACACTATTTATACTATGCGTAGGTATAATTATTTATCTAGGTACTTATATAGTTACATTTCGTACGGTGCTTACTTCTACTCGCTTGTTGCGCTTAATGCTTAGGTATAAACTTGAAGAGCCAGGAGCTACCATTTCCTTGATCTTTATTCAACAACCGCGTTTGTACCTGTCGGTAGATTTCCAAGCTCTCAGCAACATCAAGTTTCCACGGAGAAGAGACATTTCTTAAAATTTTAATGTTTGATGTCGTAATTGAATGATTTTCTTGATATACATGTTCAGCTACCTTAGACCTAAACTCATAATTCAATCCCTTATCAGTTTCCCTCTTAGCCTTACTTACTTCTGCAATATGTTCTTTGAACCTTACATCTAACGATCTTTTGTTTGACCTACATATACTTTATCACACTGTGAACAATTAATTTGATAAACCCCGGCCTTATTTAACATTTCTACTCTATCCTTTGTAGAGCCCAAAAGTGTCTTCAGTTGATTGCTTCTGCTGGAGAATACTAAATCGATGCCGAATTTCCTCAGTCGATGGCGTAGCTGGTGGGTGATGTGTCGGTCATAGGGGACCGATACCCTCTTCAGCGGTTCATCGATCGGTGTCAGTGTTGTCAGTTCGTTTTTCCGTAGGTTCCTCTGCTTTTTGTTGATGATTGCTTGTATTGTTCTTTCCTTGTATCCGTTGATCCTCGCTGTTTCCAAGATGTGTTGTAGCTCCTTCGTTTTTCCTTCTTCGCTCAGGGGAATCGTCTGCATCCTGTGGATCATGTGATGAAAAGCTGCCATTTTATGCTGATACGAATGATTTGATGTGTATGGGATGACTCTCATGGTGTTGGTGGGCTTCCTGTAGATTTCGAAGTCTAATGTTGCATTTGTTCCCTTGATAACCAGTAGATCCAAGAAAGGTAATTTACCTTCCTTTTCCTCCTCGTGGGTGAATTTGATGTCTTTATGCACGTTGTTTATCGCTTCCAAAATCCTGGGTAGATCTTTCCGGTTGATGATGCTGAAAATGTCGTCCACGTATCTCCACCATTTCTCGGTAGTACTCCTTGTTCCTCTAGGTTGTCCTCCAAATGCGCCATGAATAATTCGCACAAAAAGGTGATAACGGATTTCCCATAGGTGCACCCTTCGTTTGTTTGTAGAAGCTTCCACGGAATGTAAAGTAGTTCTCATTCATGCATAATCTTGCAAGCTTAAGATACATTTTTACCTTTCCTCGCCATGCTGTATCCGTCTGTTGTCCTAGTAGCCAATCCTCCAAAAGGTTCAGAGCATCCTTCACTGGAACGCTTGGGAACAATGCCGCTACGTCGAATGATACCATGATGTCCTCTTCTCCGATGTTTCCTGATTCCAATATCCTCTTGGTGAACTCCTGGGTGTTTACAACTGATCTGCTGGTGAACGGCTTCGGCATACTCTGGAACTCCTTGACTAACCACTTGGCCAAGTTTTGTGTAGGGGATCCCACTGATGAAACTATTTCTCGCATCTCTGTACCTGGCTTATGTATCTTTGGTAGTCCTTTGATCCTTGGTAACACAGGGTTCGTCATTTTAACCCGGGCTTCTCCGATGATCGTCTTGCATTCCTTTATCGTTTTATCCGTAAGTCGGATTAGTCCGGGTAGTGGGTCCACTCTCAAATGCCTGTATGGTCCTCCGTTGATTTTTGTCGTCATCTCTTCATCGTAGTCCTCTTTGTCCATTATCACCACTGCGTTTCCTTTGTCCGCCTTCATGTAGTAAACTGGTTTCTCCTTCAACTCCTTTAAAATCCTCTTCTCGTCTTTGTTCGATGTCCCATGCTGTCCTGCTTTGATGTCGTCTGCTACGATGTTTCTCACACTATTCTGATCCCGTTGATCAACATTTCGTGAAATCGCTGTCTCAGTATCCACGATTATCTGCTCTAGGTCCGCTTTCTGAGTTGTCGCATACCCTAACCCCTTGTTGAGATGTGCTAATTGTTCCTCAGTAAACTGCTGTGTCGAACGGTTAACAACGAATCCCTCGATCATTTGTACTGTGGGGTCAGTCGTTCTACCTTCCGTCGTTGATTTCCCTCGTAGAATGGTCAATTTCTTCTTGTGCAGTCTCCTCTTCCTGTCCGCTTCACACTCTTCGGCCCGCTGTACCTTCTTTAGGAATATGTCGAAAGAGTCTTGGTTCTCCTTTGCCAGCTTGAGGTGCAGGTTGTAGCACTCCAAGTTCAACCTCTCTAGCTTGGCATAGTGTCCCTTGATTGACAACTTCAACAAATCCGATTCCGCCCTCTTACTAATAGATTTTGGGATGTGAGCTCCCATCTTAATCCTATGGCTGACAGGAGTCAGCCTCTCCTTTTGGCACTTCTTAAGGAAGGCCACGTCCTTAAGAATACCTGCGATGAATAGTGTTGTCAAAATACATTTTTAAATTATAAAACAAATCTCAACGAAATATCAATTAAATGAAATTCTATTTCGTTGATGTCACAATATGGCGCTTAATGAATTTATTCTACCTTCCTTGTTAGTTTAAGAAGTTTTACTCAGTGATTTTTCAACATCAAAAGCTAATAGTGCTTTTTTGATAATTTTAGGAAATGTGTTGCGTCAATTTGTCTGTGACTTAAATATACTGGTAAACCTTCATATAACCAAACCATTAGCCATTATTTTATACAGCATCGAACAGGATTATTTTGAGCCAAAAAGTGACCAAATTCCGTTGGTTTTGTAGATTATGACAAAATTTGATACTTTGCCGAAAATTGGTCCTATACCGCATTAAAGCCACGATATGTTCTGACGTCGATGATATAATCGAGTTCGCGAGCGCAAAGTAGCACATCAGTAAGGAATTGAAACAAAACCTTCGTATGCTCCGCCAGGATGTTCGAATCACATGACAAGACTTCTTCTTCTTCAATGGCTCTACATTCCAACTGGAACTTGGCCTGCTTTTCAACTTAGTATTCTATTAGCATTTCCTCAGTTATTTGAAAGCTTTTCTATGCCCGCCATTGCATTAGTACGTATCTTGTGAGGCAAGTACATTGGATGCATTATGCCCAAGGTGTCGAGAATGTTTCCAACCCGAAAACATCCTAAACCGGACCGAGAATCGAACTCGCCATTTCCGGATTGGCAATCCTTTGCTTGCAAGGCTACTGGAGACCCCCCCTACACAAGATAAAAACAGGATGCGTTTATCATGCGGGTGGGTGGTGAGAAGAGAGAAGGCCGACAAAGGTGCCCAAACCGATGCCTTCTCCTTCCTTGGAAGAGCGACTATAGCCCAAGAGGTGATTGATTTCGCCCTGACGGTCTATGTAGGAAGCACTGCGCCTAACTCGAAACGGCTCAGGAAGCAATCCGGCGAAGGTGCTCAGAGGAGCCCGAAGGGCGTCGACCCGAAAAGGCGACTTCTCGGTTCAAAAAGGGGAAAGAAAGCTAAGACGGAAATGTTTCAGGGATTCCAATGAGAATCTTCTAGAGATTCAGTATGGAATCCTCAAGGAATTCCGACAGGAATATTTCCGGAATTCCGACGGGAATATTCCAAGAGTTCCGACGGGAATGTTTCAGAGATTCCGTCGGAAATCGTCCAGGAATTCCAACGTGAATGTTCCAGATAGTTTGTAGTCAATGTTCCAGGGATGAAGAAGCAAATCGTCGAAGGATTCCGAAGCAATCTGTCAAGGGATCCCGAAGTACTGAATTCTTCTTCTTATTTTTCGTCAACATATATAGCTATATATGTGGACGAAGAATAGGAAGGAATAAATTTTGGCTGTTACGCCCTTTTCAAATGTTGGTCTAGATATGATAAACTAATATAAATATATCCGTTCTATTTATTAGTTTTGTTCTCAATGGTAATTTATTTTATATTTGTAATTATGTATGTCCATTGTTAAATTCACTTGCATCCCATAGTCATTTATGTTTGAGTTATACAGTGTACCCATTTCCAAGAAAATGCACTACTTCAAATCCGCATAGCTTGCCGTACTATCCACACTACTTCAAATCCGCAAGCGTATGCAATCATTTCAACTTCGCTATAAAACCTGAGGGGTCAAGGTTCAAATCCGAGCATTGCTATCTTTTAAAAAGTATAAGAGTCCAAAGATAAATTAAGCGAGACAGGTCATTCAGACGAAAAGGAAAGCGAAAGAGATAGCGCTTGAATCGGTTCACATGCGTGGTTGTTGAGAATCGTCGTTTGATCAAGTCCTGCTATTACTTCGGTAATTTCACGTACTTCCGGTCACGAAGCAATAAGTCCTCACTTATTTTGAGGGCTTCAAGAACTTCTACTCGTCCATTCTGACCTGGACCGTGGAAGTGTTTAGTGTCGCGGTGTGTTTTATTTGGTAAAATGTGAGAAATCTTTAAGATTAAATTAAATGTTACTTTATGTTCCTTCAGTGTAGCCAAAAATTAATGACCTTTGTCTAGGGTTACGTGTGATCAAGTTGCGTGTGCGATTATAGATAGAAAAAGGTAATATAGAGAAATTGTTGCGTGAAGAATTTTTTTGTTAAATGTGTCTAACAGCCGTTCGACGGCTTTTTATTTAGGATTCGCTTCTAGCGATCCACGGCCCGTACTCGGCACACCGCATCTACAAGCCAAACGCGACTCTTGACCACACGCTTCAGCACACAGAAGTCCCAGTTTGAAGGAAAAGCCGGAAGGGAACATCGTTCTGACAGAGTGGCCAGCGAAAGCCTTCTTCTAGGCTACGACCCGTAGCGCGACACCACCAAGCCTTCGACGATCCCCATCGTCGTCATCTGCGCCATCTTTAGCCGGCGCGCGTTTCAGTACCAGGTCGGGACCTCCGCCAACTCCGCCATCGCCGCATTTGTCACGGTTGCCGCAATACATCGTTTCGTCGGTACAACTCTACTATATCTTCAGCATTCGTCCGCTGCAGGATAAAAGGGTACCGTGAGTACAAAGCAAATCGATTAACAATACGCATGCGTTTAACTCCACACACTAATCCCGAGCTCGAAGATCGACGATGATCGATATTAGAAGATAGGCATCAATAGAAGAAAATCCGCACACACAGTAGGAAAAACTAGATAGAAGAAGAGAAGAAGGAACACGAAACATGAATAAAAACCTAGGTTGAACTAAATTTGAATAAAGCCAAAAATGTTTTTCGTTTGTCTTACACTAAGGGTCTGTCTCATTTGGAGAATTAAACTGAAATTAAACTTAAAAGTGACATTTGAATAAGTATCGAATAACCCTGCTCGCAGAGCAAGATTACTTTTGACAGCTATCGAATCATTTTGGATCGATGTCTTATTGGAATTGCTGGGTAGCACCAGACATTATTATGACCGGGCGATTTTCTAATTTTCGAAGTGTCACTTTCTCCAAATGAGACAGACCCTAAAGCTGTAGCACAGACAAACAGACATAACTCATTGAACATTCACTCATGAAATTCATCGTCGTAAAAACCCTAACGACATCTGTTGTTTTCAGTAAGTTGGGCAAACCACGAACCAGTTGGCGGTAGTGAGCAAACGACAAACTCGAGCAAATCCGATGCGAGCGCCACGAGTGATTTCCCAACTAATGATAATTTAAATTGATCAGCTAATCAGTGAACGATGAGGATTCCACAAGTGTTATGTATGTTTGTCTGTGGCTGTAGTTTGTAATATGTTAGCGCTTTCCCTGTAACAGTTTTTGTCCTCGAGATTTCTCACGTTCGCGTCGTTCTACCTAGTTGTTTTTTCTGTTTCTTTTTGTACGCCAGGATAGACTGCCAGGGAAATCAGTTCCCCACTCACGTGTCTGAAGCGACTGGGAATTTTTGAATTAAGGAAGTTTTTTTTTAAACTTTACGCTGTAATAAAGTTAAAATAAAAATTAGGGAAGTCTTCCAATGATGGTAGAACGAGGGTTAGCATCAACCATTTTTGTGGAAAGCTTAGGGCGTTTCCTAATTTTGGAGAAATCTCGATTAGGCTTTTTGTTTGAATTCCTGTTTCGTCCCCTTAATCGCTATTTGGATTCTTCTACCCAAAACCCGCCCTGAGTTTTTTTTTGCCGGGCAAACAAACCTCGACAGACGATCCTCTTCGGAGGTGGCGCTTAAGCTGTCTGTTTTTGGAGTCGGGAACGGGACGTGAAAAGGGAGAAACCTTTAGCCGCATTTGCGCGCTATAAGGGATTCCGAGGCAAAACGTCAAGAGACTCCGAATTGAATCTTCAAGGGATTCCAAAGCTAATCGTCGATGTATTCTGAAACAAATCGTCAAGGAATTCCGAAACAAATCTCCCAATGATTTCGAAACAAATCTTTGAACGACTCCGGGGGAATTCCGAAGCAAATCAGCAAGAGATTCTGAGGCGAATATACCCCCACAAATTCCCAAGAGGTATCCTATAACGATATTGAAAGGAATGCAGTGTTACCTCTTCTGGATCCCGGTTGGAATACTTCTTCTCGGCTTCTGACAGGAATTCCTCTAGGATTCGGATGAAAATCCTACTCGGATGTTAAAGGGAATTTTAGATTTTATTTTGCTGCCAGACAAGCGGAAGTCTGCTGGAAAACTGTCACTCTAGTCCGTGATGGTTGACCACATGTTTTTGGCTGTTGGCAGTGTTGGCACAGTACCACGATTGCTTTGATTGATATTTCAGTGGCTCCGTTGTTGTTCATATCAAGCATACTTTAATGCTTACAAATCAATTAGATATTGCCTTTTCATAATTTACTTATTCTTCTTCTTCATTGGCTCTACATTCCAATTGGAACTTGGCCTGTTTATCAACATAGTAATCTATTAGCATTCCCTTAGTTATTAATTGAAAGCTTATCTATTCCCGCCATTGCATGATACACTATGCCCACGCCCAGGGTGTCAGAAAGTTTCTAACCCGAAAAAATCCTAGACCGGACCGAGAATCGAACTCGCCATCTCCGGATTAGCAATCCTACGCCTTTGCTCGCAAGGCTACTGGAGACCCCTTCACAGGGTTGTAAATTTTCGGCAGCACTGGATGAAGGTGATGTTTTTTTATATCATGTTTTTATTTTCTTCCTGCTTTGAAATCAACCTCACATTCCCGGAGAGGCAGAAAAGTAAACAACAGAACTCACATCACCCACTGCGCCGCGAAGATGAAATCTACCACAGCAAAATGTACACATTCACCCAGCAAATTGAAAAAAATCACCACGCGTTTAAATGGGCCACTCACAGTCATACGGTAAGGAGCGAACTGAGCAGCATGTCAGAGTGACTTGTGAGTGGCTGAATGCGAAATTGAAAGGTCGGTGTTGGAAATGATTTTTCGGCTGCACCAAGTCGCACTCACCACGGCGGCGAAGAAGGCGACTGCAGATTATACTGAGATCCATGTTTTTCACTGCATTGACTGTGAAATATTTCTACCCTGCCCATTCATAATTAATACCAAGTGCAATTTCACTGCCAAAAAGGAATCTTTCTCAGAAATAAGAAACAAGCACAATTGTCTTCCACTCATTTCGACGCGGTTGTTTCATAAGGGTCAATATCGCAAACGTAAACAATGCCTTTTTCTGCAAATTCCTCAACAACTAGGACTGCTCCCAGCTAACAACCACTTGGAACTGGTGGCGCTCCACGCCTTCTATCAAACGGAAGTGAAAAATACCAGAGTCTATTATATATAGAGTTACGCAAAGAGTGAAGCCAAATCTACCTATTGAACTGTCAAACCGTCTACCTATCGAGCAAAGTAAACAAATGATTGTTGGTAAGGCGGAAGTATTGTTATCGCCTGATGATTATTATGGCGAATTAAAACTCATGAATTGAAATGTATTAGATTTGTTCTAGAAACAGCTTTAAAAAACTTCAATACACCCCCCAATAAAGTTGCAACAAGAAACTCACGTGTTTGCACTCTGTAGGTGACTTTGGTTATCGAATTAAAAAGCTTTAGAAGTGATCACTCCCGTGAAGTCACTTGAAGGGTTGAACAAAAATGAAAGTTTTCAACATAACAACAAGAGCATCATTCAGAATAAGAGTAAGAAGATCCTCTTTGCGCAACTCTATATAATAGACTCTGAAAAATACCACCAGAAGTCTCTAATCTTCCTGACATTAGCAGAAGAAGTCAATGTTTACGTTTGCGACTTTCGCCCTTTTGAAACAACAATATCGATTTCATTATGATAGGGTGAATATATGAGATAACTCTTTTGTTTTCAAAATTTTTCAGTAATTCATTATGCTATATATTGAAAACTAGTCGACCTGGCAGACGTTGTCCTGCATAGTAGGTGAAAATACGCGTTGTGGACTGCCCATGCGAAATTTCCATACGGTTCTTAGTTTTAGTTTTTAATGATTTACTCAACCTTATTCGTGATTTTCGCATAAGGAAATATAATATAAACCCGTCGGAAACGGTTACGAACATATTTGCTGAAGGAATGAAGAAAGTCCATCCAGCCGTTTTCGAGTTATGCAGATACGAACACAGACCATTTCATTTTTATTATACAGAAGATTGATGTCACAGCTAACTAACTTTTCAAATCCAAGGGGAGTCATTTTTTTCTAAATCTCCCCCCCCCTCTTTAGTCCCCCTTCTCATTTACGACAATGCGTGTATCAGTTCAGTCAAAGTTAATTGCCTATTTCCGGGGATTAAACCACCCGACTTGGACGTTAATTTACAATGTTATGGAAACTCATATGTGAATATGTACGTTATGTGGAAGATATTGATTTGGAAAATGTATTGGAGGTAACCACTTTCCCTTCGATGGGACTCGAACCCATGACCCTACAGTACGCTAGACTGGTGCTTTAACCAACTAAGCTACGAAGGACCTCCGTCGGCCTTCGCAACCTAGCGGCTACTGAACGAGCTCGAGATTCCCAAATTGGACGCATAGTCAAATCACTCGCAATCCATTTCTCAAGCCAATACTTCCACATGTGTATTGTACACGTCCACATTAGAGGAGCGTGAGTATTTAGAATGTCTGGCGGCTATACACATTCTTCATCAGCAACGGTACTGATCAAGTGAGGTTGTGTAAGCATTTGCCAGTCGGTCGTCAAGCTCAGACCCGACCGCATTGCGTAGGCAAGAGCACGCAACTTAGGTTCAGTTCAGTCAAAGTTAATTGCCTATTTCCGGGGATTAAACCACCCGACTTGGACGTTAATTTACAATGTTATGGAAACTCATATGTGAATATGTACGTTATGTGGAAGATATTGATTTGGAAAATGTATTGGAGGTAACCACTTTGCAATGCGGTCGGGTCTGAGCTTGACGACCGACTGGCAAATGCTTACACAACCTCACTTGATCAGTACCGTTGCTGATGAAGAATGTGTATAGCCGCCAGACATTCTAAATACTCACGCTCCTCTAATGTGGACGTGTACAATACACATGTGGAAGTATTGGCTTGAGAAATGGATTGCGAGTGATTTGACTATGCGTCCAATTTGGGAATCTCGAGCTCGTTCAGTAGCCGCTAGGTTGCGAAGGCCGACGGAGGTCCTTCGTAGCTTAGTTGGTTAAAGCACCAGTCTAGCGTACTGTAGGGTCATGGGTTCGAGTCCCATCGAAGGGAAAGTGGTTACCTCCAATACATTTTCCAAATCAATATCTTCCACATAACGTACATATTCACATATGAGTTTCCATAACAATGCGTGTATGTCTACGGGAAGTCAATTCCCAATGTAGATTTGACCGCAGCATACACATGATCAGCCAGGAGGCGGATTGGATGAGCGGTAGAGGCCTGGAGCTCGCCCAGCATAAGACGGCGGAGGTTGTTGTCGTCAATACAATAACATTTAGTAATCTGCCTCCGATCATTTAGTAGTTTGTCAATAACTCATTTCAGAGGCTAAATTTCAAAATGTGTTGTATGGTGGACTTTTAGTGCAAAGATTTTTCTACAACTCTCCTTAACAGGTCGATGTTCGAATTCCACTATTAAAGGAGTTACGGTGCTAGTTGCTGTACTTATACTAAATGATAACAAAATATGCAATCATTTAGTCTAAGTTACTGCTACTAGCGCTATAGCTCTGTTGTTAGTGCCTAGCCTCTGGAATGAGTTATTGACAAACTACTAAATGATCGAAGGCAGATTACTAAATGATCGATAACATCCTTGCATGCAGTAACTAATGTGTTTGAAGTCGCGATTACGTCACAGCGGAGCCTGGAGCTCATCGAGGTCATGATAGACGACAAGCTGTCCTTCCGCAGCTATGTCGACTATACATGCAAGGGCTTCGATTGCTGTTGTGGCATTATCGAGGATGATGTCCAACAGCCTCAAGGTGTACGCCAGTAGACGTAGGCTACTGGCAAGCGTTGCCGTATCTATCATTAGATACGGCGGTCCGACCTGGACACGTGCGCTGGCCGCTGGGAGTAACAAGTTACCTGCGAAAACTGGATGTGTCTCAGAGCAATATCTGCCTACCGCACGGTATCACAAGATGCATCATTATGCACCAGGAGCCCGCGAACGCATCAGGGTGGCTTCGGTCGCCAAATGACAGCGTGAGTGGCATAACTCCTTGAAAGGTAGGTGGATACCTAACATATCGAGCTGGATGGGTAAACCCCATGGGGGAGTAAACTTCCATCTGACACAATTTCTGTCAGGCCATGGCTGCTTTCAATAATACCTCCACAGGTTCGGGCACACACGAATCCCCGATTGCCATGACTGCCCAGGTGTTGACGAAACTGCAGAGCACATACTGCTCGTATGTTCTTGTTTCGACGTCGAAGAAAGAGCAATGCTAGAGTTTAGTGGGCATGGCCAGTCATGTTGGTATTTTACTTCTTATGTTAGCCAAGTTCATAGCAACTTCTGTTATCGAGGTGGTCGCTCCTGCTCGGGTAATTATGATTGTTGCTATATGGATGAGTCCTATGGAGTTCAGTCCAAAATTTGTTACGAAGCAACATAAAACGTTGCAATTGCCATTTATCGAAAGCATTTGTGTCACCACACCAGTATAACAACATTGTCATCAGCTGCCAATTCTCCCACCGTCAGCACTGCATTACCCAGTCAGTGTAGTGTCATCATCACATCTCGGGTGTCAAGTGAATGCTGCTGGTGGGCGCATGCAAATATTATGATAAGCCACATACACAAGCATTCGTACACCAACACAGCACACATCACGTGGCTCAGGGGCGCAAGCATAAAAATATGCGCAGGCGCATAGTGGCGGCCCGATTCTAACGGAAAATTGATCCTCCCATCACATAGCACTCGCTGTGGACTTTCCCCCTCGAAGGCGGTTTGTTTCCCGCTTGTCGTGCACGATGCAACGTGCTCGGCTCACGCGCCTTCACCACTCGAATCTATCGCCTTCTTTCTCCGTATGAAATTTTATAACGGAAAGTGCGCGCAAATCATGAGGGCTCATTCATGCCATATGTCACTGCACGTTTCGTTATATTTTTTGTGATATGCGTTCCGCCGTTCCAGATATCACCAAATGGTCGTCTACTCACTGATATATGACTGAACTGTGAGGCTCATATTGCACTGCACGGCTGCTGTCAGTCAGTTGGTCGACCGACTATTTCGATTGGAGTTGCGTTTGTTTCAGCCGTTGGGAATGATTGGCTGTTGATAGCACCACATGTTTATCACGACCGACGGACGATGACAACACTCAGAACTGAGAAGTACTCAGCGAAATGGCCTTTTAGGTGCCGTGCCGGGCGACCGGCAACTGGGGAACCATTCAGTCATCTGCGAGTCTGGTGGAGCAGACATTTCATGACATCATTTCCTCCTTCTTGTTCGCTCGGTACCTAAATATCAAATGGCCGATATGTGACTGGACTGTTAACTATATTAGGATGGAATTTTATTATAAGCTTTATGCGAAGCAGCTATAATTAATCGCATGTATTTAGAATGTATGTCATAAAAATGATTAACCACACAATTTATTTGAAAATGAATATGTGGAATGAATAAAGGCATAGGGGCATAGGGTGAATCACTACTTGGGCCTATGGACGTGGTTACCGGCTTACTGCACAGAAAACTAAGGATTTATACTGTTTGGAAGCCGTAGGTTTATGATTGATAATTTAAAAAAATACAATACTCAATATTGTTCAACCCTTTATTTCACTCCTAATTGATCCAATTATAGAAAATAAAAATGTAGATTCCGAACATTTGTTCTCCGTTGCTACACCACTGTGCCGGAGTGAGTCTTTCCCCTTTTACAAAACGGTATTATCATATAAACACCTACCTTAAAATCGTCACAGTTCTTGATACATTCATTGCTTGAAACTGTTAAGCACCACACAATAATTCTGAACACACGTACTTCAATCCTTCCTATTTGTTCGTATCACTAGAACTTATATAAACATACTAGCTTCATGTACCCGGCCTTGCTCGGAATTTCCAGTTTGGTTTTCAGTTTTTTTCACAATCAGACAAAGATAAAAGCAATTGGTCAACAGGGCAATTGTGCTAACTTATTGATAGTTCATCATTTGATTAAAAGAAGGCTTGTGGAAACATTGACTGATCTTGAAGAAGGGATCGTTGGTTTGAATAGCCTTATTCCGGGCCAACGTCTATTGCTAAAGAAGGAAAAACATCCACCGATGCTTTATTCCGGGCAAACGCCCATTTTTAAATAAGGGATCACACCCACCATTGCCTTATTCCGGGCAAATGCCTACTTTTAAAGAAGCAATCACATCCACCATCCAGAGGGAAACACATTAATCATTGCTTTTCACTGGGCAAACCATGAGAATTCCTTCCGGGATTCTTTGGGAATCCCTTCCGGGATTCTTTGGGAATCCTATCCAGGATTCTTCGAGAATCCCTTCCGGGATTCTACGTGAATCCCTTCCGTGATTCTTTGGAAATCCCTTTCGTGATTGTTTGGGAATCCCTTCCATGATTCGTTGGAAATCCCTGTCGGGATTCTTTAGGAATCCCTTCCAGGATTCGTTGGAAATCCCTTCCGGGATTCGTTGGGAATCTTTTCCGGGATTCAAAGGAAATCCCTTCCGGGATTCGTTAAGGATCCCTTCCGGGATTTTTTAAGAAACCCTTCCGGTATTCGTTGGTAATCCTTTCCAAGATTCGTTGGAAATCCCTCCGGGATTCGTTTGGACCCTCTTCCGGGATTCGTTGAGAATCTCTGCCGGGATTTGTTGGAAATCCCTCCAGGATTCGTTAGGAATCTCTTCCGGGATTCGTTGAGAATCTCTTCCGGGATTCGTTGGGAATCTCTCCCGGGATTCGTTGAGAATCCCTTCCGGGATTCGTTGGGAATCCCTTCCGGGATTCGTTGGGAATCCCTTCCGGGATTCGTTGGGAATCCCTTCAGGGATTCTAGGGGAATCCCTTCCGGGATTCTAAGGGAATCTCTTCCGGGAATCGTTAGAATCCTTCCGAATCGTTAGAATCCTCCGGGATTCATTGGAATCCTCCGGATTCGTTGGAATCCTTCCGATTCGTTGGGAATCCTTCCGGGATTCGTTGGGAATCAGTCCCGGATTCGTTGGAATCCTTCCGGATTCGTTGGGAATCCTTCCGGGATTTGTTAGGAATCACTTCCGGGATTCGTTGGAAATCCTTTCCGGGATTCGTTAGGAATCCTTCCGATTCGCTGGGAATCCTTCCGGGATTCGTTGGAATCCTTCCGGGATTCGTTGGGAATCCTTCCGGGATTCGTTGGAATCCTTCCGGGATTCGTTGGGAATCCTTCCGGGATTCGTTGGGAATCCTTCCGATTCGTTGGGAATCCTTCCGGGATTCGGTGGAATCCTTCCGGGATTCGTTGGAATCCTTCCGGGATTCGTTGGGAATCCCTTCCGGGATTCGTTGGGAATCCCTTCCGGGATTCGTTGGGAATCCCTTTCGGGATTCGTTGGGAATCCCTTCCGGGATTCGTTGGGAATCCCTTCCGGGATTCGTTGGAAATCCCTTCCGGGATTCGTTGGAAATCTTTTCCAGGATTCAAAGGAAATCCCTTCGGGATTCGTTAAGGGTCCCTTCCGGGATTCATTAAGAAACCTTTCCGGTATTCGTTGGTAATCCTTTCCAAGATTCGTTGGAAATCCCTCCGGGATTCGTTTGGACCCTCTTCCGGGATTCGTTGAGAATCTCTTCCGGGATTCGTTGGGAATCTCTCCCGGGATTCGTTGAGAATCCCTTCCGGGATTCGTTGGGAATCCCTTCCGGGATTCGTTGGGAATCCCTTCCGGGATTATTTGGGAATCCCTTCCGGGATTCTAAGGGAATCCCTTCCGGGAATCGTTAGGAATCCCTTCCGGGATTCATTGGGAATCCCTTCCGGGATTCGTTGGGAATACCTTCCGGGATTCGTTGGGAATCAGTTCCGGGATTCGTTGGGAATCAGTTCCGGGATTCGTTGGGAATCCCTTCCTTGATTCGTTGGGAATCCCTTCCGGGATTCGTTGGGAATTTCTTCCGGGATTCGTTGGGAATCCCTTCCGGGATTCGTTGGGAATCCCTTCCGGGATTCGTTAGGAAACCCTTCCGGGATTCGTTAGGAATCCCTTCCGAGATTCGTTGGGAATCCCTTCCAGGATTCGTTGGGAATCCCTTCCGGGATTCGTTGGGAATCCCTTCCGGGATTCGTTGGGAATCCCTTTCGGGATTCGTTGGGAATCCCTTCCGGGATTCATTGGGAATCCCTTCCGGGATTCGTTGGGAATCCCTTCCGGGATTCGTTGGGAATCCCTTCCGGGATTCGTTGGGAATCCCTTCCGGGATTCATTGGGAATCCCCTCCGGGATTCGTTGGGAATCCTTCCGGGATTCGTTGGGAATCCTTCCGATTCGTTGGGAATCCTTCCGGGATTCGTTGGGAATCCTTCCGGATTCGTTGGAATCCTTCCGGGATTCGTTGGGAATCTCTCCGGGATTTATTGGGAATCTCTTCTGGGATTCGTTAGGAATCCCTTCCGGGATTCGTTAGGAATCCCCTCCGGGATTCGTTGGGAATCCCTTCCTAGATTCGTTGGAAATCCCTTCCGGGATTCGTTAAGAATCATTTCCGGGATTCGTTGGGATTCCAGCCCGTGTTTCGTTGAGAATCCCTTCCGGGATTCGTTGGGAATCCCTTCCGGGATTCGTTGGGAATCCCTTCCGGGATTCGTTGGGAATCCCTTCCGGGATTCGTTGGGAATCCCTTCCGGGATTCGTTGGGAATCCCTTCCGGGATTCGTTGGGAATCCCTTCCGGGATTCGTTGGGAATCCCTTCCGGGATTCGTTGGGAATCCCTTCCGGGATTCGTTGGGAATCCCTTCCGGGATTCGTTGGAAATCTTTCCGGGATTCGTTGGGAATCCTCCGGGATTCGTTGAGATCCTTCCGGGATTCGTTGGGAATCCTTCCGGATTCGTTGGGAATCCTTCCGGGATTCGTTGGGAATCCTTCCGGGATTCGTTGGAATCCTCCGGGATTCGTTGGGAATCCTTCCGGGATTCGTTGAGATCCCTTCCGGGATTCGTTGGAATCCCTTCCGGATTCGTTGGGAATCCTTCCGGGATTCGTTGGGAATCCTTCCGATTCGTTGGAAACCCTCCAGGATTCGTTGGGACTGTCTTCTGGGATTCGTTAAGAAACTCTTCCGGGATTCGTTAGGAATCTCTTCCGGGATTCGTTGGAAATCTCTTTCGAGATTCGTTGGGAATCTCTTCCGGGATTCGTAGGAAATCCCTCCTGGATTCGTTAAAAATCTCTTCCGGGATTTGTTAGGAATCACTTCCGGGATTCGTTGGGAATCCCTTCCGGGATTCGCTGGGAATCCCTTCCGGGATTCGTTGGGAATCCCTTCCGGGATTCGTTGGGAATCCCTTCCGGGATTCGTTGGGAATCCCTTCCGGGATTCGTTGGGAATCCCTTCCGGGATTCGTTGGGAATCCCTTCCGGGATTCGTTGGGAATCCCTTCCGGGATTCTAAGGGAATCCCTTCCGGGATTCTAAGGGAATCCCTTCCGGGATTCTAAGAATCCTTCCGGGATTCGTTGGAATCCTTCCGATTCGTTGGGAATCCTCCGGATTCGTTGGGAATCCTTCCGGGATTCGTTGGGAATCCTTCCGGATTCGTTGGGAATCCTCCGGGATTCGTTGGGAATCCTTCCGGATTCGTTGGAATCCTTCCGGGATTCGTTGGGAATCCTTCCGGGATTCGTTGGGAATCCTTCCGGGATTCGTTGGAATCCTTCCAGGATTCGTTGGGAATCTCTTCTGGGATTCGTTGGAAACCCTCCAGGATTCGTTGGGACTCTCTTCCGGGAATCGTTGGGAATCCCTTCCGGGATTCGTTGGGAGTCCCTTCCGGGATTCGTTGGGAATCCCTTCCGGGATTCGTTGGGAATCCCTTCCGGGATTCGTTGGGAATCTCACCGGGATTCGTTAGGAATCCCCACCGGGATTCGTTAGGAATCCCCACCGGGATTCGTTAGGAATCCCCACCGGGATTCGTTAGGAATCCCCACCGGGATTCGTTAGGAATCCCCACCGGGATTCGTTAGGAATCCCTTCCTAGATTCGTTGGAAATCCCTTCCGGGATTCGTTGCGAATCCCTTCCGGGATTCGTTGTGAATCCCTTCCGGGATTCGTTGGGAATCCCTTCCGGGATTCGTTGGGAATCCCTTCCGGGATTCGTTGGAAATCCCTTCCGGGATTCGTTGGGAATCCCTTCCGGGATTCGTTGGGAATCTCTTCCGGGAATCGTTGGGAATCCCTTCCGGGACTCTTTGGGAATCCCTTCCGGGATTCGTTGGGAATCCCTCCGGGATTCGTTGGAAATCCCTTCCCGGATTCGTTAGAAATCCCTTCCGGGATTCGTTGGGAATCCCTTCCTAGATTCGTTGGAAATCCCTTCCGGGATTCGTTGGGAATCCCTTCCGTGATTCGTTGGGAATCTCTTCCAGGATTCGTTAAGAATCTCTTCTGGGATTCGTTGGAAACCCTCCAGGATTCGTTGGGACTCTCTTCCGGGAATCGTTGGGAATCCCTTCCGGGATTCGTTGGGACTCTCTTCCGGGATTCGTTAGGAAACTCTTCCGGAATTCGTTGGGAATCTCTTCCGGGATTCGTTGGAAATCTCTTCCGGGATTCGTTAAGAATCTCTTCTGGGATTCGTTGGAAACCCTCCAGGATTCGTTGGGACTCTCTTCCGGGATTCGTTAGGAAACTCTTCCTGGATTCGTTGGGAATCTCTTCCGGGATTCGTTGGAAATCCCTCCGGGATTCGTTGGAAGTCCTTTCCGGGATTCGTTGGAAATCCTTTCCGGAATTCGTTGGGAATCCCTTTCGGAATTCGTTGGGAATCCCTTCCGGGATTCATTGGGAATCCCTTTCGGAATTCGTTGGGAATCCCTTCCGGGATTCGTTGGGAATCCCTTCCGGGATTCGTTGGGAATCCCTTCCGGGATTCGTTGGGAATCCCTTCCGGGATTCGTTGGGAATCCCTTCCGGGATTCGTTGGGAATCCCTTCCGGGATTCGTTGGGAATCCCTTCCGGGATTCGTTGGGAATCTCTTCCGGGAATCGTTGCGAATCCCTTCCGGGATTCGTTGCGAATCCCTTCCAGGATTCGTTGGGAATCTCTTCCGGGATTCGTTGGGAATCCCTTCCGGGATTCGTTGGGAATCCCTTCCGGGATTCGTTGGGAATTTCTTCCAAGATTCGATGAAAATACTGGGAACGAGTAAAATTTGAAAATAGATTTTCTACACGGATGGATGAATAATTCATTAAGAATTATTTTTTCACTAAACGATTCATCAAACGATCTCAAACAATTTTTCTTTGTAAAAAAACACGCACGCAATATACCGCCACGAAACCGCCTTTTATTTATCAAAGCTTTGTTATTCAATTATTTACCTTCAATTATATTTCCTGTTCCATAAGAAACCGTATCTCTTCGTCAGATGCTGTATCCATCTCTACGCAAAAAAAAAAACTGACAGATATTCCACAAAAAGACACATCATACGTCGTTATTCACCATCATCATCACGTCGAAGCCATGCAACACTTAGCTGTGAATGAATGGTGCGAACATCCCGTGAATGAACACGCATTCTCGTCATCCTCCAGCCGAAACTTCCATGTGTTGCCAACAATAGCGATAGCGCGCTGTTATGCATAATTTTTTGCTCTGGAGCACCTTCGAAAGGTAATCTCATTAGCCATTAACTACAGCAACAACAACAGGCCTTAGGCCACACCTAGGCGGGTACTCGATCCATTACAGAAGATCTTAATGGGCCCGTCTGGTGCCGTCTGGCTTTTCAATTGACTGGCAGCCGGTCTGTCCGTTCGGCTGTGGAACTCGGTACTTGGTTGCGCACTTGGCGGAGATTTGAATAAATTGCACCAACCAACTGGCTGTCTGATACGAAAAACTACTGTGGGAATCGTCTGGATCTTGCGTTCCGATGCTGCCCTAATCATCACTTTCAATTTTCACTTGCAAGGATGTTCCTCCTTATCAGAACGTTGCCGGTCGGCTGCTGAAAGTGAAAGAGAAACCCACTGCTGCTGCCATCAACAGTGCCAGCGGTAATGCCGTGTGGCAGTACCAATTTAAATGCCACTTCTCTCAGCTGATGCGCTTGGCTCCAAAAGTCCTTGGGAAATATTCGCCGGCCTAAATTTTTAACAACTGATTACACTGCACTTGCACATCCCGCGTCATCGCACACCGTTCCCGTGCGATAAGAACAATTTGAAGTTCTCACGGTCCATTCAGTCCGAATGGTTATTCTCGTGGCTTCCATTTGGGAAGACCCGATGAATGCGCTTTTCACTCAGAAGCTCCTAATTATAGGTATTTTCGCTTGAATTGGGTTAGGATGATCATGTAAGGGCATCGAAGAAAACGTACTGATTGAAGTCGGCTGCCGAGCCGAAAGCTGGTTAGGGAAGCTCCATGAAATGTGCCACGAAAAAAAGTGAGTTTTCGTCACACTTTTCTTATGAAGTATCCAGAAATTGTGTTCGGCTTTCCAAACACTTCGAGAGCACTAATTGCGTGACATAATTTATGAACGATGTTAGCAAACTGAGAATTGAGCTTTTATTTCTGACCACTGTTACCATGCGAAATTGAATATAATGCCCTTTTGAGATATTCAGACGGCGCAATGGCGCCGCCCATCGTGAAGCGGTTTCTGTGTCAATGTTGATTTGCGAGGTTTCTGAGCATTCACTCTGCGTTCAACATGTTTTTAACCTACCTTCTTCGAGATCTGATAAGCGAAGTAACATAGAAGAATTACGAAAAGAGAATCCAAAGAAAAAGAGACGATTAAGAAAATAGAAGTAAAAAAAGTTAAGGAGCAAAAAGAAAACGAAAATAAGATACGGAACGTGACACGGTGTCAAAAAGGAGAGGTAGTGAAGTGCTTAGATAAAAGAAATGAAGAAGGCACGATTGAGAATTGAAAAGAAATTGGAGGGATAGAGTAAGAAGTAAGGAAGTATAATGAGAAGTGAGGTATCCGGAATTCAAGTAGAATGCCTTTGTAATTCAAGGAAAATTCCTTCCGGAATTCAAGTAAAATTCCTTACGAAATTCGAGTAAAATTCCTTCCAAAATTCGAGTATAATTCATTCCGGAGCTCTAGTAGAATTCCTTTTGGAATTCAAGTAGAATTACTTTAAATTCGAGTAGAATTCCATCAGGAATTCGAGAAAAACTTATTCCGGAATTCACCCTCCCGAATTCATAGGAATCCCTTCCAGAATTCGAGTAGAATTCCTTCCAGAATACTACTAGAATTCCTTCCAGAATTCAAGTAGAATTCCTTCCGAAACTCCGGAAATAGATAAGAATTACTTTCGGATCTCGATTAGTATTCCTTACGGAATTTGATTAGAATTCCTTCCGGAATTAGAGTAGAGTTTCTTCCAGAATTCGAGTAGAATTCCTTCCGGAATTCAAGTAGAATTCCTTCCGGAATTCAAGTAGAATTCCTTCCGGAATTTGAGTAGAATTCCTTCCGGAGTTCAAGAACAAATCCTTCCGGAATTCGAGTAGAATTCCTTCCGAAATTCGAGTAGAATTCCTTCCGGAATTCGAGTAGAATTCCTTCCGGAATTCAAGAATTCTTTCCGGAATTCGAGTAGAATTCCTTCCGGAATTCGAGAAAAATTCCTTCCGGAATTCGAGAAGAATTCCTTCTATAATTCGAGAAGAATTTCTTTAGGAATTCGAGAAGAATTCTTTTCGGAATTCGAGAAGAAATCCTTTCGGAATTCGAGAAGAATTCCTTTCGGAATTCGAGAAGAATTCCTTCCGGAAATCGAGTAGAATTCCTTCCGGAATTCGAGAAAAATTCCTTTCGGAATTCGAGAAGAATTCCTCCCGGAATTCGAGAAGAATTCCTCCCGGAATTCGAGTAGAATTCCTTCCGAAATTCGAGAAGAGTTTCTTCCGGAATCGAGAAAAACTTCCAGAGTTCGAGTAGAATTCCTTCCAGAATACTACTAGAATTCCTTCCAGAATTCAAAAAGAATTCCTTCCGGAATTCGAGAAGAATTCCTTCCGGAATTCGGCAAGAATTCTTTCCGGAAATAGATAAGAATTACTTTCGGATCTCGATTAGTATTCCTTACGGAATTTGATTAGAATTCCTTCCGGAATTAGAATAGAGTTCCTTCCAGAATTTGAGTAGAATTCCTTCCGGAATTCGAGTAGAATTCCTTCAGGAATTTGAAAAGAATTCCTTCCGGAATTCGAGAAGAATTCCTTCCGCAATTCGAGTAGAATTTTTTACGGAATTCGAGTGAAATTCCTTCCGGAATTTGAATCTAACTCCTTCCGGAATTCGAGTAGAATTCCTACCGGAATTCGAGTAGAATTAGTTCCGGAATGCAAGTACAACTCCTTCTGGAATTCAAGTAGAATTCGTTCCGGAATTCGATTAGAATTCGTTCCGAAATTCGAGTAGGATTCGTTCCGCAATTCGAGTAGAATTCGTTCCGGAATTCGACTAGAATTCGTTCCGGAATTCGAGTAGAATTGGCTCCGGAATTCGAGTAGAATTTGTTCCGGAATTCGAATAGAATTCGTTCCGGAATTCGACTAGAATTCGTTCCGGAATTCGAGTAGAATTCCTTCCGGAATACGAGTAGAATTCGTTCCGGAATTCTAGTAGAATTCGTTCCGGAATTCTAGTAGAATTCGTTCCGGAATTCGAGAAGAATTTCTTCCGAAATTCGAGAAGAATTCATTCCGGAATTCGAGAAGAATTCCTTCCAAAATTCGAGAACAGTTACACCCGGAATTCAAGTAGAATTCATTCCGGAATTCGAATAGAAGAATTCTATCCAGAATTCGAGTAGAGATCCTTCCGGAATTCGAGTAGAGTTCCTTCCGGAATGCGAGTAGAGTTCCTTCCGGAATTCGAGTAGAATTCCTTCCGGAATTCGAGTAGAGTTCCTTCCGGAATCCGAGTAGAGTTCTTCCGGAATAGGAGTAGAGTTGCTTCCGGAATTGGAGTAGAATTCCTTTCGGAATTCCAGTAGAATTCCTTTCCGCAATTCCGGTAGAATTTTTAACGGAATTCGAGTGGAATTCCTTCCGAAATTCGAGTCGAACTCCTTCCGGAACTCGAGTCGAATCTGTCGGAATTCGAGTAGAATTAGTTCCGGAATTCGAGTACAATTCCTTCTGGAATTCAAGGGGAATTCTTTCCGGAATTCGAGTAGAATTCGTTCGGGAATTCGAGTAGAATTCGTTCCAGAATTCGAGAAGAATTCCTTCCGGAATTCGAGAAGAATTCCTTCCGGAATTCGAGAAGAATTCCTTCCGGAATTCGAGAAGAATTCCTTCCGGAATTCGAGAAGAATTCCTTCCGGAATTCGAGAAGAATTCCTTCCGGAATTCGAGAAGAATTCCTTCCGGAATTCGAGAAGAATTCCTTCCGGAATTCAAGAAGAATTCCTTCCGGAATTCAAGAATAGTTACACCCAGAATTCAAATAGAATTCATTCCGGAATTCGAATAGAATTCTTTCCAGAATTCGAGTTGAGTTCCTTCCGGAATGCGAGTAGAGTTCCTTCCGGAATTCGAGTAGAATTCCTTCCGGAATTCGAGTAGAGTTACTTCCGGAATCCGAGCAGAGTTCTTCCGGAATAGGAGTAGAGTTGCTTCCGGAATTGGAGTAGAATTCCTTTCGGAATTCAAGTAGAATTTCCTTCCAGAATTCGAGTCGAACTCCTTCCTGAACTCGAGTCGAATTCCTTTCGGAATTTGTTTCGAATGCCTTCTTTTTTTCTACTGGATTTCCTCCAAAAGTTCCCCAGGTATTCGAGTAGAATTTGTTCCGGAATTCGAGTAGAATTCCTTCTGGAATTAGAGAAGAATTCCTTCCGGAATTTGAGAGGAATGTCTTTAAGTAGAATTCTTTTCGGAATTCCAGTAGAGTTTCTTTCGGAATTCGAGTACAATTCCTACCGGAATTCGAGTACAATTCCTACCGGAATTCGAGTACAATTCCTACCGGAATTCGAGTACAATTCCTACCGGAATTCGAGTACAATTCCTACCGGAATTCGAGTACAATTCCTACCGGAATTCGAGTACAATTCCTACCGGAATTCGAATCGAATTTCTTCTGGGATTTGAGTGGAATTTCTTCTGGAATTCGAGTGGAATTCCTTTTGGAATTCGAGAAGAATTATTTCCGGAATTCGAGTAGAATTCCTTCCGAAATTCGAGTAAAATTCCTTCCGGAATTCGAGAAGAATTTCGTCCGGAATTCGAGAATAGTTCCTCCCGAAATTCGAGAAGAATTCGTTCCGGAATTCGATTGAAATTCTTTCCGTAATTGGAGTAGAATTCCTTGCGGAATTCGATTAGAATTCCTTCCAGAATTCGATTGGAATTCCTTCCGGAATTCGAGTAGAATTCCTTCCGGAATTCGAGTAGAGTTCCATCCGGAATTCGAGTAGAGTTCCTTCCTGAATTCGAGTAGAATTCCTTCCGGAATTTGAGTAGAGTTCCTTCCGGAATTGGAGTGAATTGCTTCCGGAATTGGAGTAGAATTCATTTCGGAATTCCAGTAGAGTTTCTTTCGGTATTCGAGTAGAATTCCTTCCGGAATTCGAGTACATTTCCTTCCGGAATTCGAGTACAATTCCTTCCGGAATTTGAATACAATTCCTTCTGGAATTTGAGTCGAATTCCTTCTGGAATTCGAGTGGAATTTCTTCTGGAATTCGAGAGGAATTCCTTCCGCAATTCGAATAGAATTTTTTACGGAATTCGATGAAATTCCTTCCGGAATTTGAGTCGAACTCCTTCCGGAATTTGAGTCGAACTCCTTCCGGAATTCGAGTAAAATTCCTTCCGGAATTCGCGTAGAATTAGTTCCGGAATTTAAGTACAATTCCTTCTGGAATTCAAGTAGAATTCGTTCCGGAATTCGAGTAGAATTCGTTCCGGAATTCGAGTAGAATTCGTTCCGGAATTCGAGTAGAATTCGTTCCGGAATTCGAGTAGAATTGGTTCCGGAATTCGAGTAGAATTTGTTCCAGAATTCGAGTAGAATTCGTTCCGGAATTCGAGTAGAATTCGTTCCGGAATTCGAGTAGAATTCCTTCCGGTATTCGAGTAGAATTCGTTCCGGAATTCTAGTAGAATTCGTTCCGGAATTCGAGTAGAATTTCTTCCGGAATTCGAGAAGAATTCCTTCCGGAATTCGAGAAGAATTCCGTCCGAAATTCGAGTAGAATTTCCTCCGGAATTCAAGGAGAATTCCTTCCGGAATTCAAGAATAGTTACACCCGGAATTCAAGTAGAATTCATTGCGGAATTCGAATAGAATTCTATCCAGAATTCGAGTAGAGTTCCTTCCGGAATGCGAGTAGAGTTCCTTCCGGAATTCGAGTAGAATTCCTTCCGGAATTCGAGTAGAGTTCCTTCCGGAATCCGAGTAGAGTTCTTCCGGAATAGAAGTAGAGTTGCTTCCGGAATTGGAGTAGAATTCCTTTCGGAATTCCAGTAGAATTCCTTTCCGCAATTCCGGTAGAATTTTTAACGGAATTCGAGTGGAATTCCTTCCGGAATTCGAGTCGAACTCCTTCCGGAACTCGAGTCGAATTCTGTCGGAATTCGAGTAGGATTAGTTCCGGAATTCGAGTACAATTCCTTCTGGAATTCAAGTAGAATTCGTTCCGGAATTCGAGTAGAATTCGTTCAGGAATTCGAGTAGAATTCGTTCCGGAACTCGAGTAGAAATCCTTCCGAAATTCGAGTAGAATTCCTTCCGGAATTCGAGAAGAATTCCTTCCGGAATTCGAGAAGAATTCCTTCCGGAATTCGTGAAGAATTCCTTTCGAAATTCCAGAATTCGAGTAGAATTCCTTCCGGAATTCGAGTAGAGTTCCTTCCGGAATCCGAGTAGAATTCTTCCGGAATAGGAGTAGAGTTGCTTCCGGAATTGGAGTAGAATTTTCGGAATTCCAGTAGAATTCCTTTCGGAATTCAAGAAGAATTTCCTTCCAGAATTCGAGTCGAACTCCTTCCTGAACTCGAGTCAAATTCCTTTCGGAATTTGTTTCGAATGCCTTCCTTTTTTCTGCTGGATTTCCTCCAAAAGTTCCCCAGGTATTCGAGTAGAATTCCTTCTGGAATTAGAGAAGAATTTCTCCCGGAATTTGAGAAAAATGTCTGTAAGTAGAATTCTTTTCGGAATTCCAGTAGAGTTTCTTCCGGAATTCGAGTAGAATTCCTTCCGGAATTCGAGTACAATTCCTTCCGGAATTCGAGTACAATTCCTTCCGGAATTCGAATACAATTCCTTCCGAAATTTGAATACAATTCCTTCCGGAATTTGAGTCGAATTCCTTCCAAAATTTGAGTCGAATGTCTTCTGGAATTCGAGTCGAATGTCTTCTGGAATTTGAGTCGAATGTCTTCTGGAATTCGAGTGGAATTCCTTCTGGAATTCGAGAAGAATTCTTTCCGGAATTCGAGTAGAATTCCTTCCGAAATGCGAGTAAAATTCCTTCCGGAATTCGAGAAGATTTTCTTCTGGAATTCGAGAATAGTTCCTCCCGAAATTCGAGACTCGATTAGAATTTCTTCCGAAATTGGAGTAGAATTCCTTCCGGAATTCGAGTAGAATTCCTTCCGGAATTCGAGTAGAATTCCTTCCGGAATTCGAGTAGAATTCCTTCCGGAATTCGAGTAGAATTCCTTCCGGAATTCGAGTAGAATTCCTTCCGGAATTCGAGTAGAATTCCTTCCGGAATTCGAGTAGAATTCCTTCCGGAATTCGAGTAGAATTCCTTCCGGAATTCGAGTAGAATTCCTTCCGGAATTTGAGTAGTGTTCCTTCCGGAATTGGAGTGAATTGCTTCCGGAATTGGAGTAGAATTCTTTTCGGAATTCCAGTAGAGTTTCTTTCGGTATTCGAGTAGATTTTCTTCCGGAATTCGAGTACATTTCCTTCCGAAATTCGAGTACAATTCCTTCCGGAATTTGAATACAATTCCTTCCGGAATTTGAGTCGAATTCCTTCTGGAATTCGAGTGAAATTTCTTCTGGAATTCCTTCCGGAATTCGAGAAGAATTCCTTCCGCAATTCGAGTAGAATTTTTTACGGAATTCGAGTGGAATTCCTTCCGGAATTTGAGTCGAACTCCTTCCGGAATTCGAGTAGAATTCCTTCCGGAATTCTAGTAGAATTAGTTCCGGAATTCAAGTACAATTCCTTTCGGAATTCAAGTAGAATTCGTTCCGGAATTCGAGTAGAATTCGTTCCGGAATTCGAGTAGAATTCGTTCCGGAATTCGAGTAGAATTCGTTCCGGAATTCGAGTAGAATTGGTTCCGGAATTCGGGTAGAATTTGTTCCGGAATTCGAGTAGAATTCGTTACGCAATTCGAGTAGAATTCGTTACGGAATTCGAGTAGAATTCGTTCCGGAATTCGAGTAGAATTCGTTCCGGAATTCTAGTAGAATTCGTTCCGGAATTCGAGTAGAATTTCTTCCGGAATTCAAGAAGAATTCCTTCCGGAATCCGAGAAGAATTCCTTCCGAAAATCAAGTAGAATTTCCTCCGGAATTCAAGGAGAATTCCTTCCGGAATTCAAGAATAGTTACACCCGGAATTCAAGTAGAATTCATTCCGGAATTCGAATAGAATTCTATCCAGAATTCGAGTAGAGTTCCTTCCGGAATGCGAGTAGAGTTCCTTCCGGAATTCGAGTAGAATTCTTTCCGGAATTCGAGTAGAATTCCTTCTGGAATCCGAGTAGAGTTCTTCCGAAATATGAGTAGAATTCCTTTAGGAATTCCAGTAGAATTCCTTTCGAAATTCAAGTAGAATTTCCTTCCAGAATTCGAGTCAAACTCCTTCCGGAACTCGAGTCGAATTTTTTTCGGAATTTGTTTAGAATGCCTTCCTTTTTTCTGCTGGATTTCCTCCAAAAGTTCCCCAGCTGTTCGAGTAGAATTCCTTCCGGAATACGAGTAGAATTTCTACCGGAATTCGAGTAGAATTCCTTCCGGAATTCGAGTAGAATTTCTTTCGGAAATCGAGTAGAATTCCTTCTGGAATACGAGAAGAATTCCTTCCGGAATTCGAGAAGAAAGTCTGTAAGTAGAATTCTTTTCGGAATTCCAGTAGAGTTTCTTTCGGAATTCGAGTCGAATTTCTTCTGGAATTTGAGTGGAATTTCTTCTGGAATTCGAGTGGAATTCCTTCCGGAATTCGAGAAGAATTCCTTCTGCAATTCGAGTAGAATTGTTTACGGAATTCGAGTGGAATTCCTTCCGTAATTCGAGTCGAACTCCTTCCGGAACTCGAGTCGAATTTTTTCGGAATTCGATTGGAATTCCTTCTGGAATTCGAGTAGAATTCGTTCCGGAATTCGAGTAGCATTCGTTCCGGAATTCGAGTAGCATTCGTTCAAGAATTCGAGTAGCATTCGAACCGGATTTTCAGTAGAATTCCTTCCGGAATTCGAGTAGAATTCCTTCCGGAATTCGAGTAGAATTCCTTCCGGAATTCGAGTAGAATTCATTCCGGAATTCGAGTAGAATTCCTTCCGGAATTTGAGTAGAATTCCTTCCGGAATTCGAGTAGAATTCCTTCCGGAATTCGAGAAGAATTCCTTCCGGAATTCGAGTAGAATTCCTTCCCGAATTCGAGTAGAATTCCTTCCGAAATTCGAGTAGAATTCCTTTCGGAATTCGAGCAGAATTCCTTCTGGAAATCGAGTAGAATTCATCTCGGAATTCGTGTAGAATTCTTCCCGGAATTCGAGTAGAATCCCTCCTGAAATTCTAGTAGAATTCCTTCCTGCGTTCATGTAGAATTCCACCCGGAGTTTGTATAGAATTCATCCCGAAATTCAAGTAGATTGTCTTTCGAAATTAGTGCAGAATTGCTTGTTTAGAATGCCTTCCTTTTTTCTCCTGGATTTCCTCCAAAAGTTCCCCAGGTAATCCTCCTTTAGTTACTCCAAGAATTGCTCCGGAAGTTCCTTCAGAAATTCTTCCGAAAGATCCTCCAGGAATTTCTTGGTAGATTCTTGATTTACAATCCGACCCATATACGTAAATTCTTTTTTCTATCAATTTGTTTATCAAGAAACACATGCAGAAGTACAAGTATGTTAATTTACCTGAATAGAATTTTGAGCTGTAAGAGTTGTCTGTAAATTGTCTGTAAGTATCAATTAGGAAGGTTTAAAGTTGCTGATTATTCAGAACAGAAGTCGTAGGGAAGAAGCCATAGAAACAATATTCAATAATAGAACCGTCTAAGACGAATTAAGTACTGTCCATTTAATTCCACTAGTTAATTTTCGTTATCTTTGCAGATACGTATTTCGACCACAACTGTGTGGTCGTCTTCAGTGTCTTGTACTTGACTCGACTTGAAGAAAACAATCGCAACTTACACTATTTATACTACGCTAGGTACCTAATCTAATCTTATTTGCCTACTTTATTTACCTATACAGTAAATTACTTTATTGTTTAGGTAGAAACTTGAAGAGCCAAGAGCTGCCATTTCCCTGATCCTTATTCAACAGCGCTGTTTGTACCTGTCGGTGGATTTCCAAACTCTCAGCTACATCGAGTTTCCATGGGGAAGAGACATTTCTTAAGATTTTAATATTTGATGCCGTAATTGGGTGATTTTCCTTATACACATGCTCTGCTACCTTAGATCTAAATTCGTAATGTAATCCCTTATCGTTTTCTCTTTTCGCCTTACTCACTTCCGCCATATGTTCCTTGAACCTTATATCTAATGATCTTTTGTTTGGCCTACATAGATTTTTTCACATTGGGAACAACTTATCTTATAAACGCCTGCCTTATTCAACATTTCTACTTTATCCTTCGTTGAACCCAATAGAGACTTGAGTTGGTTGCTTCTACTGGAGAATACTAGATCGATGCCGAATTTCCTTAGTCGAGGGCGTAGCTGGTTGGTGATGTGTTTATCATATGGGACCGAAACTCTTTTCAGCGGCTCCTCTATCGGTGTCAGCGTTGTATGTCCATTTCGTCGTAGGGTCCTTTCCTTCTTGTTGATGATCGCTCGTATAGTCCTCTCCTGGTATCCGTTGATCTTCGCTGTTTCCAAGATGTATTGTAGTTCCTTCGTTTTTCCTTCTTCGCTCAGGGGTATCGTCTGCATCCTGTGGATCATGTGATGAAATGCTGCCATTTTATGTTGGTACGAATGGTTCGATGTATATGGGATGACTCTCATGGTGTTCGTGGGCTTCCTGTAGATTTCGAGGCTCAATGTTGTATTTGCTTCCCTGATGACTAGTAGATCCAAGAAAGGTAGTTTACCTTCTTTTTCCTCTTCGAAGGTAAATTTGATGTCCTTATGCACGTTGTTTATCGCTTCCAAAATCCTGGGTAGATCCTTTCGGTTGATGATGCTGAAAATGTCGTCGACGTATCTCCACCACTTCTGGGGTAGTATTCCTTGTTCTTGTAGGTTGTTCTTCAGATTCGCCATGAACAGTTCGCACAAAAACGGTGATAGCGGATTTCCCATCGGTGCTCCTTTCGTCTGTTTGTAGTAGTTGCCACGAAATGTGAAGTAGTTCTCCGTCATGCATAGCCTTGCCAGATTTAGGTATATCTTCACCTTTCCTCGCCATGTTGTTTCCGTCCTTTGTGTTAGCAGCCAATCCTCTAGAAGATTCAGAGCATCTTTCACTGGAACGCTAGGGAACAATGCCGCTACGTCGAATGATACCATTATGTCCTCTTCTTCGATGTGTCCTGATTCCAACAGCTTCTGGGCGAACTCCTGGGTGTTGATGACTGACCTGCTGGGGAATGGTTTCGGCATACTTTGGAACTCCTTTACCAACCATTTGGCTATGTTTTGGGTAGGGGAACCCACTGATGAAACTATCTCTCGCATCTCCTTGCCGGGTTTATGGATTTTTGGTAGTCCTTTAATCCTAGGTAGAACCGGGTTTACTGTCTTCACTCGGGCTTCTCCGATGATCGCCTTACACTCCTTTATTGTTTTGTCCGTGAGTCGTATTAATCCTGGTAGCGGATCCACTCTCAAATGTCTATAAGGTCCTCCGTTGATTTTCGTCGTCATCTGTTCGTCGTAGTCCTCTTTATCCATTACCACTACTGCGTTTCCCTTATCGGCTTTTACGTAGTATACTGGTTTTTCCTTAAGCTCCTTTAGAATCCTCCTTTCGTCATGGTTCGTTGTCCCGTGCCGTCCTTCTTTGATGGCGTCTGCCACGATGTTCCTCGCTGTATTTTGATCCTGTTGCTCGATGTTTCGGGAAATCGCTGTCTCCATGTCCATGTGGTGGAGATACGTCGACGACATTTTCAGCATCATCAACCGAAAGGATCTACCCAGGATTTTGGAAGCGATAAACAACGTGCATAAGGACATCAAATTTACCTTCGAAGAGGAAAAAGAAGGTAAACTACCTTTCTTGGATCTACTAGTCATCAGGGAAGCAAATACAACATTGAGCCTCGAAATCTACAGGAAGCCCACGAACACCATGAGAGTCATCCCATATACATCGAACCATTCGTACCAACATAAAATGGCAGCATTTCATCACATGATCCACAGGATGCAGACGATACCCCTGAGCGAAGAAGGAAAAACGAAGGAACTACAATACATCTTGGAAACAGCGAAATACTTTTCTCAATTTGAGGAGAACAATCGCTAGTATTAATAAGGACGTGGCCTTCCTTAAGAAGTGCCTAAAAGAGAAGCTGACACCCGTCAGCCATAAGATTAAGATGGGATCTCATGTACCAAAAAGTATTAATAAGAAAGCAGAGTCCGAGTTCTTGAAGACATCGATAAAGAGGCATTACGCTAAATTAGAACGAGTGACTTTGGAGTGCTACAATATGCATTTGAAGTTAGCGAAGGATAACCCGGAATCATTCGACCTGTTTTTGAAGAAGGTAAAGAGGGCAGAAGAATGTGAATCAGACCGGAAGCGGAGACTGCACAGGAAAAAACTGAACAAATTGCGAGTGAAATCAGCAGAGGAAATCCGTTATGACAAACCCACCGTACAGATCATCGAAGGATTCGTCGTGAACCGTTCGACACAGCATTTTACGGAGGAACAACTAGCTCACCTCAACAAGGGACTGGGGTATGCGATCACACAGAAATCAGACGTGGAACAGATCATCGTGGACATGGAGACAGCGATTTCCCGAAACATCGAGCAACAGGATCAAAATACAGCGAGGAACATCGTGGCAGACGATATCAAATAAGGACGGCACGGGACAACGAACCATGACGAAAGGAGGATTCTAAAGGAGCTTAAGGAAAAACCAGTATACTACGTAAAAGCCGATAAGGGAAACGCAGTAGTGGTAATGGATAAAGAGGACTACGACGAACAGATGACGACGAAAATCAACGGAGGACCTTATAGACATTTGAGAGTGGATCCGCTACCAGGATTAATACGACTCACGGACAAAACAATAAAGGAGTGTAAGGCGATCATCGGAGAAGCCCGAGTGAAGACAGTAAACCCGGTTCTACCTAGGATTAAAGGACTACCAAAAATCCATAAACCCGGCAAGGAGATGCGAGAGATAGTTTCATCAGTGGGTTCCCTACCCAAAACATAGCCAAATGGTTGGTAAAGGAGTTCCAAAGTATGCCGAAACCATTCCCCAGCAGGTCAGTCATCAACACCCAGGAGTTCGCCCAGAAGCTGTTGGAATCAGGACACATCGAAGAAGAGGACATAATGGTATCATTCGACGTAGCGGCATTGTTCCCTAGCGTTCCAGTGAAAGATGCTCTGAATCTTCTAGAGGATTGGCTGCTAACACAAAGGACGGAAACAACATGGCGAGGAAAGGTGAAGATGTACCTAAATCTGGCAAGGCTATGCATGACGGAGAACTACTTCACATTTCGTGGCAACTACTACAAACAGACGAAAGGAGCACCGATGGAAATCCGCTATCACCGTTTTTGTGCGAACTGTTCATGGCGAATCTGGAGAACAACCTACAAGAACAAGGAATACTACCCCAGAAGTGGTGGAGATACGTCGACGACATTTTCAGCATCATCAACCGAAAGGATCTACCCAGGATTTTGGAAGCGATAAACAACGTGCATAAGGACATCAAATTTACCTTCGAAGAGGAAAAAGAAGGTAAACTACCTTTCTTGGATCTACTAGTCATCAGCAAGCAAATACAACATTGAGCCTCGAAATCTACAGGAAGCCCACGAACACCATGAGAGTCATCCCATATACATCGAACCATTCGTACCAACATAAAATGGCAGCATTTCATCACATGATCCACAGGATGCAGACGATACCCCTGAGCGAAGAAGGAAAAACGAAGGAACTACAATACATCTTGGAAACAGCGAAGATCAACGGATACCAGGAGAGGACTATACGAGCGATCATCAACAAGAAGGAAAGGACCCTACGACGAAATGGACATACAACGCTGACACCGATAGAGGAGCCGCTGAAAAGAGTTTCGGTCCCATATGATAAACACATCACCAACCAGCTACGCCCTCGACTAAGGAAATTCGGCATCGATCTAGTATTCTCCAGTAGAAGCAACCAACTCAAGTCTCTATTGGGTTCAACGAAGGATAAAGTAGAAATGTTGAATAAGGCAGGCGTTTATAAGATAAGTTGTTCCCAATGTGAAAAAATCTATGTAGGCCAAACAAAAAGATCATTAGATATAAGGTTCAAGGAACATATGGCGGAAGTGAGTAAGGCGAAAGAGAAAACGATAAGGGATTGCATTACGAATTTAGATCTAAGGTAGCAGTAGCATGTTTATAAGGAAAATCACCCAATTACGGCATCAAATATTAGAATCTTAAGAAATGTCTCTTCCCCGTGGAAACTTGATGTAGCTTGGAAATCTACCGACAGATACAAACAGCGCTGTTGAATAAGGATCAGGAAATGGCAGCTCTTGGCTCTTCAAGTTTCTACCTAAACAATAAAGTAATTTACTGTATAGGTAAATAAAGTAGGCAAATAAGATTAGATTAGGTACCTAGCGTAGTATAAATAGTGTAAGTTGCGATTGTTTTCTTCAAGTCGAGTCAAGTACAAGACACTGAAGACGACCACACAGTTGTGGTCGAAATACGTATCTGCAAAGATAACGAAAATTAACTAGTGGAATTAAATGGACAGTACTTAATTCGTCTTAGACGGTTTAATACATTCCACTAAAAGAGCTTAATATATTTTTCTGAAAATGACAATAATAGAAATTGGAAGGACATCGCCCAGGATCGATAAGAACGGAAACGTACCGTACGCCTAGCCCAGGTCGTAATCTGACGCCATTCAGAATTCTCTCCCGGTAGGCACTTCTCAGTATTCTATTCCTGTTTTATGGGCTGCTAAAACGACAAACAATTACCCGGACAACACCATGCATTCGGCTTAGTCTGCAAAAAAATAACTACAAGACACAAGCCATTTCCTACAGCCTCCGGTGCCAAATTCGCCAAAACGATTCGCTCTTTATGAGCCGTCATAAATTTCGCCCAACAAAGCCCATCTCGTGATCTCGGCAATTATTGGGCACGACACACGTTCCATTCGGGTAACATTCCACTGTGCAGCCACACACACGCGGAATAGACAAGCTCGCTCGTTTCTACGCGGGGACTGCCTTGGGGGCTCTGCCACTCCCATTCGCGAAAATCGTTCCATTCTGGCCAAATTGTGCGCCGGGCATGCGGGATGGTAAGCGAACGCGCGATTAGATTGGGGCTGCTCCGATCGGGGCGGGTTGGCGTTCTGGTTTTACGATTCACTCGGCGGCCCCGGTCGGGGAGGGTTGTTGATTGGCGATTCTTCTCGCCCGCGGGGGTAATTCCTATAATAAATCGAATTAATTTCCCGCTCCGCACGCAACGTCGACGCGCTGCTTTAGCCGTGTGTGCCGCGGACCAGGGATGAAATTGTAAATTAATTGATCACTTTGCGAATTACCAAGATTTTTTTTTCTGCTGTTTTGTTTGGTTCGAATGATCAAATGACGATGCTCGACACCGGAGAAACCGAATATGGAGCCACAAGGCAGTGGAAGGTAATTCGCGTGTGTTTTACGATTTGATTCGGCGATAATGATAATGATAATAATGCGTGGCCAGTTGGCATAGCTGAGGTTTGGCTTCAATGAAAAATGTTCGGACGCAGCTTAGCTTCATTGGGTGGTGCTTGTTTTTCGGTAGTGATTTGTGTTAAGTGTTCATAAAGATAAGCGACTAGTCGAGGCTGGTTGGGTGTGATCGGCGTAACAGATGCTCTCACAAGTCACGAACCGGGTTGATGAACTTGTAGAAAGCGGGTTGACACTGTAAATTTTTGCGGAGATTTATGAAGTTCTAGAGCATTATATTTAATTTATAGCTACTCGTAGATCATGATGATCTAACCCTAACTGAAATGAGGAATTTTTCGGCAGGGAATAACGGACTGAATTGCCTAAAGTGTTTCAAAGTGGATTCTCGTCGGATGCCAGAAGGGATTCTCGTCGAATCGAATCCAGAAAGGAATGCTAGTTGAATCCGGGAAGAAATTCTCGTCGAATCCCAGAAGGGATTCTCGCCAAATTTCGGAAGCGATTCTCGTTGAATCACGGAAGGAATCCTCGTCGAAAAGAATTCTCGAAAGGAATTCTCGTCGAATCACGGAAGAGATTCTCGTCGAATTCAGGAAACAAATCTCGTCGAATATTGGAAGGGAGTTTAGTTGAATCACTGATTCTGATCGAGTTCCGGCAGGGATTCTCTTCCAAATCTAGAAAGGATTCTGGTCGAATTCCGGAAGGAATTTTCGTCGAATTCCGAAAGAAATTATCGTCGAATCCCAGAAGAAATCCTCGTCGAATCCTGAAAGGGAAAAGAATTCTCTTCGAATCACGGAAGAGATTTTCGCAAAATCCCGGAAGGGATTCTCTTCGAATTACGCAAGGGATATTCGTCGAATCACGCGAAGAATTCTTGTCGAATTCCAGTCCAACCCGAAAGCAGTTCTGGTCAAATCCCGGAAGGATTTCCCGTCTTAAACTCTCGTCGAATCACGGAAAGAATTTTCGTCGAATTCCGAAAGAAATTTTCGTCGAATCCCGGAATAAATTCTCGTCGATTCCCGAATAAATTCTCGTCGATTTCCGGAAAAACTTCTCGTCGAAACCGGGAAGAAAATCAACCCGGAAGGAGTTGTTGTCAAATCCCGGAAGAAATTCTCGACGTATTCCAGAAGGGATTCTCTTCAAATCACGGAAGGGATTCTCGTCGAATCTCGGATTCTCGTCAAATCTTGAAAGGAATTCTTGAATTCCGGAATTGCGGAAGAAATTCTATTCGAATTGTGGAAGGAATTATACTCGAATTCCGGAAGGAATTCTACTCGAATTCCGGAAGGAATTCTACTTAAATTCCGGAAAGAATTCTACTTGAATTCCGGATAGAATTTTACTCGAATGCCAAAAGGAATTGTACTCGATTTCCGGAAAGAATTATACTCGATTTCCAGAAGCAATTCTACTCGAATTAGGAAGGAATTCTACTCGAACTCCGGAAAGAATTCTACTCAAATTCCGGAAGCAATTCTACTCGAATTCCGAAAGGAATTCTACTCGAACTCCAGAAGGAATTCTACTCGAATTCCGGAAGGAATTATACTCGAATTCTGGAAGGAATTCTACTCGAATTCCGGAAGGAATTCTACTTAAATTCCGGAAAGAATTCTACTTGAATTCCGGATAGAATTTTACTCGAATGCCAAAAGGAATTGTACTCGATTTCCGGAAAGAATTCTACTCGATTTCCGGAAGAAATTCTACTCGATTTCCGGAAGAAATGCTACTCGAATTTTGAAATGCATTCTCATCAAATCCCGGGAGAAAATCTCGTCAAATCCCGATAATGATTCGCATCGAAACCCTGAAGTGATTCTTGTCGAATCTCGGAAGGAATTCTCGTCGAATCTCGGAAAGGATTATCTTCGAATCTCGGAAGGGATTCTCGTCGAAAACCCGGAAGGGATTCCCTTCGAATTCTTAAAGGGACTCTAGTCTAATGGAATCCTGAGAAGATTCTCGTCGAGTTCAGGAAGGGATTCTCGTCGAATGCCAGGAAAGATTCTCGTCGAATCGAATCCAGAAAAGAATGCTAGTCGAAGCCCGGAAGAAATATTCGTCGAATCCCGCAAGGCATTATCGTCGAATCCCGGAATGAGTTTTCGTCGAATCCCGGAAAGAATTATCGTTGAATCCCGAAACAAATTCTCGACGAATTCCAGAAGGGATTCTCGTCGAATTTCGGAAGAGACTTTCGTCGAATCACGGAAGGGATCCTCGTCGAATCTTGAAAGGAATTCTCGGAAGGGATTCTCGTCGAATTTTGGAAACAATTCTCATCAAATCTTGGAAGGGAGTTTAGTTGAATCACTGATTCTGGTCGAGTTCCAGAATGGATTCTCATCGAATTCTAGAAATAATTCTCGTTGAAACCCGGAAGG
Organism: Armigeres subalbatus; assembly: GCF_024139115.2. Taxonomy (NCBI): domain Eukaryota; kingdom Metazoa; phylum Arthropoda; class Insecta; order Diptera; family Culicidae; genus Armigeres; species Armigeres subalbatus. The sequence goes on along the minus strand of NC_085139.1, from coordinate 95,073,943 downwards.
AATTTTCGTCGAATTCCGAAAGGAATTATCGTCGAATCCCGGAAGAGATTCTCGCAAAATCCCGGAAGGAATTCTCGCCGAATCACGCAAGAGATATTCATCGAATCACGCAAAGAATTCTTGTCGAATTCCAGGAGGGATTCTTGTCAAACCCGAAAGCAGTTCTGGTCGAATCCCGGAAGGAATTCTGATAATGAATGGAACTGAATTGAACTCTCGTCAAATCCTGGAAAGAAATTTCGTCGAATTTCGGCAGAAATTCTCGTCGAATCCCGGAAGAAATTCTCGTCGAAATCCGAAAGAAATTCTCGACGAATTTCAGAAGGGATTCTCGTCGAATTTCGGAAGAGATTTTCGTCAAATCACGAAAGGGATCCTCGTCGAATCTTGAAAGGAATTCTCGGATCGAATTTCGGAAACAATTCTCATCAAATCTTGGAAGGAAGTTTAGTTGAATCACTGATTCTGGTCGAGTTCCAGAACGGATTCTCTTCGAATTCTAGAAAGAATTCTCGTTGAATCCCGGAAGGAATTTTCGTCGAATTCCGAAAGGAATTATCGCCGAATCCCGGAAAAGATTCTCGCAAAATCCCGGAAGAAATTCTCGTCGAATCACGCAAGGGATATTCGTCGAATCACGCAAAGAATTCTTGTCGAATTCCAGGAGAGATTCTTGTCAAACCCGAAAACAGTTCTGGTCGAATCCCGGAAGTAATTCTGAAAATGAATGGAACTGAATGGAACTCTCGTCTAATCCCGGAAAGAATTTTCGACGAATTTCGGCAGAAATTCTCGTCGAATCCCGGAAGAAATTCTCGTCGAAACCGGGGAGAAATTCACGTCGAAACCCGGAAGGAATTATCGTCAAATCCCGGAAGAAATTCTCGACGAATCCCAGAAGGGATTCTCGTCAAATCACGGAAGAGGTTCCAGTCGAATCGCGGAAGAGATTCTCGTCGAATCTTGGAAGGAATTTTCGTCGAATCTCGGAAGGAATTCTTGTCGAATCTCGAATTCCGGAATTGCGGAAGGAATTCTATTCGAATTCCGGAAGGAATTCTACTCGAATTCTGGAAAAAATTCTACTCGAATTCCGAAAGGAAATCTAATCGAATTCCGGAAGAAATTCTATTCGAATTCCGGAAGGAATTCAACTCGAATTCCGGAAGGAATTTAATTCAAATTCCGGAAGGAATTCTACTCGACATCCGGGAAGAATTGTACTTGAATTCCGGAAGGAATTGTACTCGAAAACCAGAAGGAATTCTACCCGAATCTCCTCGAAAATCGGAAGGAATTCTCCTCTAATTCCGGTAGGAAATCTCCTCGAATTCCGAAAGGAATTCTCCTCGAATTCCGGAAAAAATGCTCCTCGAATTCCGGAAGGAATTCTACTGGAATTCCGGAATTGCGGAAAGAATTCTACTCGAATTGCGAAATGAATTCTACTTGAATTGTGGAAGGAATTCTCTTCGAATTCCGGAAGGGATTCTCGTAGAATTCCGGAATGAATTTTCGTAGAATTTCGAAAGAGATTCTCTTCGAATTCCGGAAGTGATTCTCATCGAATTTTGGAATGCATTCTCATCGAATTCCGGGAGAAAATCTCGTCTAATCCCGAAAATGATTCGCTTCGAAACCCTGAAGTGATTCTTGTCGTATCTCGGAAGGAATTCTCATCGAATCTTGGAAAGGATTCTCGGAAGAAATTCTCGTCGAAAACTCGGAAAGGATTCTCGTCGAATCCCCGGAGGGATTTTCGTCGAATCTCGGAAGGGATTCTCATGGCATCCAGGAGAAGATTCTCTTCGAGTTCCGGAAGGGATTCTCTTCGAATCCTAGAAGCGATTCTAGTCGAATCCCATAAGGGATTCTCGTCGAATCCTAGAAGGGATTCTCGTCGAATTCAGGAAGGAATGCTAGTTGAAACCCGGAAGAAATTTTTGTCGAATCCCGAAAGGATTTCCCGTCAAATACTGGAAAAAACTCTCGTCGAATCCCGGAATAAGCTTTTGTCGAATCCGGGAAGGAATTCTCGTCGAATCCCGGAAGGAATTATCGTTGAATCCCAGAAGTGATCGTTGTCGAATCCCTAAAGGAGAAAGAATTCTCTTCGAATCTCGGAAGAGATTCTCTTAAAATCCCGGAAGGAATTCTCGTCGAATCACGGAAAGGATTCATGTCGAATTCCGGAAGGGATCCTTGTTAAATCCGAAAAGAGTTCTTGTCGAATTCCGGAAGCAATTTTCGTCATATCTAGGGGGCCGTCCAGAAACCACGTGGTCATATAGGAGGGGGAGGGGGGTTTGGAAAATGACCACGATAAGCCACATGGGGGGAGGGGGGGTGTTGCTCTCGAACCACGTGGTTTTTTTTAACATGAAAATTTTTGATAAATAACAATAGCGATGTAAAAAATACAAATCATCAAAATTTAATGATTTAATCATTAAACGCAAAGTGCATCTTAGGGCCGATGCCCACGTAGCGTGTTTTCAACTCAGTGTTAAAATGAATTTAGCATTAAGCATCGAGAAAACCCGGTAACGCAGCGTCGGTCGCAACGCCGATGCATATCTGAGTTATTTGGCCAACTTAGCTTTAGATCCTATTTCCATAAAAAAAAATAAACGAAAAAGCAGGTTGCGTTTCAGTCTCAATTTTCACCAAAAAAAATTTGGAAAGAAAAATGAAAAAATATTTTCTAAAAATTCCGCCGCAGATGGTTTTTGGCATCACGCCGCCGACACTACCGCGCCGCGGACTACAGCTACAATTTTGAAAACTGTTCATGTTTTTACAATAATTCAAGAAAAGTCTTCAAAAGAATGTCTTGTGGATATTCAGGAAAAAACCAGTAAAAAAATTTCCTGTAAAAACTTTGACCTTACTTCATACAATCCTGATAAAGTGCTAGCATTCAGAATGTTTTTTGAACAATTCTCTCTGGAAAATTTTGCTACAAATTGGTCATGAAAAAAAAACAAAATATCGCCAGTTTAAATGCCGAAAAAATTCCATGTGAATTCTGTCTGAAAATTCAAAACAGTCTCGTGGGAAATACATATCATGTTTGGTGGAAAAAAATGTTCATATTTTCATATTTTTTTTACATTCTAATGAATTTCTTCGACAAGTTCTTCCGAATCTTCACCAGAAATTCTATTTCATTTCCAAAATAAGTTTTCGAGCATTTTAGGAGTGCACTTCAAAATGTTTAGTCTCCAGTTAGCCTTACGAGCAAAGGCATAGGATTGCCAATCCGGAGATGACGAGTTCGATTCTCGTTCCTGTCTAGGATGTTTTCGGGTGTCAAACATTGTCGACACCCTAGGTATAATGTATCCTTCGTACTTGCTACACAAGATATATAATCGTACAATTGCTGGCATTTGAAACTTTCAATTTATAACTGAGGAAATGCTAATAGAATGAACTAAGTTGAAAAGCAGACCAACTTCCAGTTGGAATATGGAGCCATAGAAGAAGAAGAAGACTTCTAAATTTTTCAAGAAAAAATCTTCTGAATTTTCATGAGAAATTAAATAGCCAATGCCACATGAAACACTTTGGTATTACCGTTGATTTTTTGTTTTTGGATTTTTGTTTTCAAATTTGGAATTTTGAAATGAAATTTTTTACGCTCTTTGTGAGTTCTATCACATTTTTTAAATTTTCCAAATATTTTTTTTATTCGAGGCATTTTTAGAATTTCCACGGAAGAGTCTATGGATTATCTTCAAAAAATACTTTGGATTTTCAAAGAATAAAACTTTAGAATTCTCAAGGTTCGTGTTTTTTTTAATTTGCACCATAAATTCTTCCAAAATTTCATGGGAAATTCATTCTTCTTCGGAAAGTCATTTTGATTTCTTTGTAGGTTCAGCTAAACATTGCTTTAAATCTTTACCATGCAAAGAAGCACAAGAAATGATTTAAAAATTTTAAGGAATTTTCACATCAGAAAATCTTTAAAATTCTGATTTAATTTTCTAAGGAATTCCTGTTGGAATTGCTTCTAAAGTACAACCTTCACAAGTACTATAAAAGTGCAATTTTTTTCGTTATTTCCACTTGTAAAAACATCGAAATATCCTCGGGAAATTCATTATTGGTGTTTTAGATGAACTTTTTTTCGATTTTCTACTGGAAAATCTTAGGAATTTCCATCGGAAATATTTTGGTATACTCCAAATAATTTCTTTTGGAAATTAAAAAAACTGCTGAAAATTTCTAAGATTTTTTTTTGAAAAACGAAAAAAATTTCCATTGGAAATTTAGAAGAATTTCCTTTGAAGATTCATTAAATTTGCCCAGGATTTTGAAAAAAATCTTTACACTAATAAAAATCCACACATTTTTAATGGCAAAAATCTAAAGAAATTTACAAATAAATTTTATGTGTGCGTTAATAACCACCCGTTATAGGGGAACCCACATAAAGGTTATTAGTTAATAACGGTTATGTGTGTTTCCACATATATGCTATGCGAATTCACATAGCCGTTATGTGGGAAATACTATAGTCAAAATTTATGTGTGCCACACATAATGGATATGATTGGATTTTTGTCAGTGTAGAGATTCTGTAAAAAAAGTAAGCTGGATTTTTTTTTCTAATTTATGCCGGAAGTTCTTCGGAATTTGATGTTTATTGGAATTTTCATGCATTTAGGATCCTTCTACGGATTCTTCTAGTTCTTCAAAATTTCTACCGAACCTTTTTAGGAACTTTTCCACAGAATTTCGAAAAAAAAATCGTTGAAATACTGAAGATTTTTCCGTGGAGACTCCGAAGAATTTCTTCTAACTATTCTGAAGGGTTTCCCTTGCAACTCCAGAATAATTATTCTTGAAAATTAGGAAGATCTTGGAATTTAAAATTCATCCAAGCAATACATGTAGGCAATTATTTAGGATTAAGAAGCCTAGTTCTTATCTGAGACGAGACCTGCAAAGACGCTGCTTTTTTCTCTTGTTTTGACACTTGATCTTCTTTTCATCACAGTTGACCATCAAGTTTCAACTGTTTACTTGACTGTTTCACCTAAGCCCCAGGTGGACCCTTCTGAACACAATAAAAGTATATCCAATTCACGAATTAGTAAATTCATATTCATAAGGATTTTTATACCGGGAACAAAACACAGGTTTATTACTGATTATTAACAAGCTAAAAGGATGGTTTGGAATACTCGTTAATGTAAAAAAGTCTTCGTAAAACAAAAATGATGTGGAATATTTTATTTGGGATACCAATACTTTCACTCAAAAAGCTGCTGGTTGCACCTGACAGTTCGTGACAGCAGTTGACTGGCAGCAGCTGAAGTTACATTGTTTCCTCTTTGCAAGTCCCGTCCCAGGTTCTTATGATATTGAATAATTAGGCTAATTGATCGAAAAAATTTAATAATGCACCTAATTAGAACATTTAGGTGCATTTTTAAATTTTTCGGTCAATAATGCACAAAATTCTAGTAGTGCGTATGAAAAAGGTTATGACATAGAGAAGTTTGCATTTAAAAAATCAACATGAAATTCTAAATAAAATGCTTTTAAATTCATAAAAGGGTCTTAGAACTAAGAAGAGTCCGGCGATATGAAAAAAGTGGCAGTGTTCCAGAAAAAAACACTCCAATTCCTAAAACAATCTAGGGTAATAAATAGTGTTATAATAACGATTGAAATTGAATTCCAAAACAAATCTCAACCCTTTCAGGACGGATGGGTCATATATGCCCAGCGTTTTAGATTGGCTATTAAATCACAAAAGAGAGCTAGACCACCATTTTCTTCAGTAAAATTGTTCATCTAGATATTGGTTTTACAGAAAAAAAAAATGGGAGCTCAAATTTGACTGACCCTGAAAACTCAGTTATCCGAAACTTTGGGAAGATTTCGATTCTAAGAGCATGCAAATGAAGTTGAAATGTTTGAATCATTCTGCACACTCAGATAAGATGGGTCATCCTGAACGTTAAGCCAGTGATTGCTCTCAAGTTCAGCCCACGACTTCTCGGGTGATCAATCATGACATTTGTAATGTCCTCATCATCGGTATGTACCCAATCCGATGAAATAAGAATATGATCCTAATTTCCATTAACATGAGATCTAAGAGACAAGGTACCCAAAATTATCTTGAGTCAACATCAAGCTGCACAATGACTATGCCTTTTTGTAGGGCCTTAGAAGCACTGGGTTCACGGACTTGAATGATTAAGTAGTTCAAACATTACGACTTCCAGGACGTTTTTTAAAACCTAAAAGTTTTGTATAACCTAAGTCGAGTCAAGTACGAAACACTGAAGACGACCTTACTGTTGGGGTCGAAATACGTATCTGTCAAGGTACAATCAAGTGGTGGAATTAAATGGGAAGGTACAAACTCGTCTTATGACAAGTAAAGACATTCCATTAAAAAGCTCAACATAATTTTTTTAACTAAAAAGTCTGTAGTAGCTTGTACAAATAACAATTGCCATATCAACCCAATGGACCTAATGGGATATTATATCATACATCATTCATAATTTGGTTAATTGGATAAATCGAATGATCCGAACTCCAAAATGATAATTGATCTATAATACATTCATTCTTCTATGAGTCCATCATTGACTGAAGCATATTCGAGATATGGAATAGAAGTTCCTTGGGAAATTATTCGAAAGACATCAGAGTGAACGAGAAAATATGTTTAGTATGGCATCATTGGATTCCACGAGTCAATATCAAAATAAAATTTCAATGAAGAATTAGAAATTTTGAGAGATGAGTCAGCTCTAGATTATTTATTAGAGAAAAAATAGAATCTTCGAAATAATGAAAATTTATAATTTCCATGCTGGGTTTTAGTTTGATTTTGAATCAGTTGAAATTGTCCATCTTCAAAATTGATCGGATTAACCATATGTTTTAGTTACATAGGTTTTTTTTAATTTTTGTGCTTGAAAAAAAAACCACGTGGTCAAAGGGGGGGGGGGTCTGCCAAATGACCACGATAGACCACATGGGGGGAGGGGGGGTTGAAAATCTTCAAAAATATGACCACGTGGTTTCTGGATGGCCCCTAGGAAGGAATTCTCGTCGAATCCAGGTAAGGATTCTTGCCGAGTCCCGGAGTGGATTCTCGTCGAATCTCGGAAAGGATTCTCTTCGAATTTCGGAAGGGATGTTCGTCGAATACCGGAAGGGATTCTCGAATCCCAGAAGGGATTTTCGATGAATCCCGGAAAAGATTCGCGTAGAATCTCGGTAGGAATTCTTTTCGAATACCGGAAGGGATTTTTATCGCATCTCATAGAAGATTTTCATCGAATCATGGATGAGATTCTCGTCGAATCCCGGAAAGGATTCTCGTGGAATCTCAGATAATATTGTCGTCAAATCTCAGAAGGAATAGAATAAAGGTAGGTAGTTCCATCGGTTGCCGGTAGATTCTCGTCGTATTTCGGAATGATTTCTTGTCAAGGAATGGTTTTTGGTCAAATTCCGGAAGGGCTTCTTGTCGAATCACGGAAGGGGCTCCCGTCGTATCCCAGAGCGGATTCTTTTCGATTTCCGGAGCGTATTCCCGTCGAATCCCGGAAAGAATTCTTGACGAATCTCGGATAGGATTTTCGTAGAATCCGGGTACTAATTCTCGTAGAATTTCGAAACGGCTGTTCGTGGAATCCGAGATCAAATGCTTGTCAAATCCTGGAACAGCATCTCGTTAAATACCGGAACGTTGAATTTCGTAACTGATTTTCTTCGAATCCCGGAACTAATCCTGGGCCAATCCCGGATCCGATTTTTGTCGAGTCCCGGAACGTATTCGCTTCGAATCGCGGAACGGAGTCTCGTCGGATGGCGGAACGGCTACTTGTCGTATCCCAGAACAAGCTCTTGCCGGTTCTAGGTACGGATTTTCATCGAATTTTGGTACGAATTCTCGTCGAAAACAGGCACGAATTCTCGTTTTCCAATTTCCAGGTGAAACTCTTGCGTTTTCCCAGAACTTCTTACGATTTTCTAAGGGCGTAATGCTTTCTATTTCCCAGCGGACATTCTTATAAATTTGTGGTGTTTCTGTTTCCTCAAAGGAAGTTTTCTTCCTAACGCAATGAAACAAGGTTTCTACAGAAATGAGGATTACCTAATTCAGTAAGGCATAGTACCAGACATGATCTCCAAAGCAGGTAGTAAGACATGATACTCAATAATAGCAAATCGCGAAATGATAGCGAAATGAGATAGATATGGACATGATTGATATAAGAGATAAAAGATATGTCAAGAATATCAAAATTCCGTACTGAAGATATCGGGTTGTGTTGTTTGTGAAAAGTGATTAATATCTCGAGCTATTAGTTTGTTCTTATCCATAATACCATATCTTGAAATTTAAATGACACTTTGGTGCAAATTTTCGATATTGTTGCCTGTTTTTTTTAGCATTAATTTTGCTTTCAAATCTCCTGAGCTAGAGATCACACTTTTTTTCCGTAAAATATTAAACTCATTAATTTATGGTTTCAGAATAACTGATTATTCAACTGCTTGTTTATTCATGCCAGTCTACCATCCTAATGGAGCAATAAACAGATTTGATCTATCAGCTCGTGGATCACACTCACCAAACCAACTACAGTGTTGACCCGATTTTATCACGGTTTCGACGATTTTGTCACCCCAAAAAAAATCTAATCCTTCTTTTTATTTTTGTAAATAATACAGCAATCAACAATGATTTTCATGAAATATATTTTATCGCCAGTAATTTATTATGAATCATTTTTGAGTACCTGTCAAGGATTTTGTAAGCCTTTCCAACAAAAAATAACGGGAGCTGTTCACGCATTTTGCCTTTCCAAGTCATAAACTAATTCATATTTGAGAAATGAATTAAAAAATAGAAAATATTTTTTCCGATTTTGTCACATTACCTATTTTATCACCCCAAAATTCATCAGGGGGTGAGATAAAATCGGGATATTATTGTAATTCTTGTTATTGAATGCATTCCCCCGATTAGATCGCCAAGCTTCTATGCTCACGATGGCATTAACAACCAGATGCCCACGCTCTGTCGGATTGCTTCGTCCCACACGCTCCGAAGGAGCAGTGTCAATCTTCAATCCGACGATAAGCCTTGTGCGATATTAGCTTTTTTCCCTCCCTGCAAAACAAACTTCTTTCCTGGTGGGAACAACCACCACTCCCATCCATACCGTGCGAATGTGCGCTATATGACCACCTACGACGGCCGCCGGACTTGATTTCCTTGAGCAAATACCTAACAGGGTTCCTGGCAGATCTGAAGATCTCGTTGTTCAAACGAAAGGAACCACTTCCGTCTTAAGCGAACGAAGCCGCAAGTGAAAGATCTTATTCTGCACGGGTCATTGTTCGGTGGCTAATTGAAACATCAATTATCACTTGTTATGGCCCGAAAACGGCTCCACCCAGTTCGGTGCTGGTTGTTCTTGCTGATGGATGAGGAACCAATAAACAGCCATATCTCCGTGAAAGCTATTTTTGCTAGTTTTTTTTGCACTTTGATCTCATTCATTCCCAGGAAGGAACACAAAACAGTGGACCACCGTTCAAACAACAGCACACGGTCAAAAAACACACATTTTGTTTCCTTTCTTGGATTGAGATGTCCTTTTTGGGTTTCCTCCTTCCGTTCCGGGCCGAATGCTGAATGCCACAGCAGAGCAAGTAGGAAAAATGGAAAAAGGACACCGCCACCGACGCCGCTGCCGCCTCTGGCGAGTATTTCATGCATAATTTCCCGCTACAAATCTTTCTATAAAGACTCGAAATGGTTCAGTGGATTTACAAGTTTCGATACTTGCTTTCGGGGTTTCGGTTCGGAACTTGATACATCGGCATTCCTGGGGTAAAGCTACCTGGTTATGGTTTGGGAACTGGCCATTCAGTAAGTGCTCGAGATAATCCAGTTGTTGACGGGATTGGATGATTGGTGTGGCTCATGCGTTGGTAATGAAGATATTTGTGAGAACTTTATTGGAAAATAAAGTTTTGGGTCAATTGCCAAGATGCGATTGGGAAAATCTGTTGTGAAGTGATCATTTGAAGAGTCAGTAAAATATATGGAAAATCAATTATGAATATGAATATTTTTATCAACACAGTGAATCCTACTGCTATGATAAATATTTTTGAAAAAAAAACCTGGGTAGAAGTTACATCAAAATCAGTAAAATTGGTAGCCTATACGTTTGCGCTCTATACATTCTTGTAACTGTTTTTATTATAATTATTTTTATTCTTTCGATTATCTAGAAGGCTCAAATGCCGTGAAGCGTTGCGGAGCCGAAATCAGATTTAACAATTCATTTCTAAATTCTTATATATAGTGTTAGTTTTGAAGAACCGAAAGACTCGCGGTTTGGTCGAGGTTAGGTAATTCAATAATACAGTAGGAAAGGAAGGGAATTTAGGGTGCTTAAGTAATTACGATGCTGATTTTCACATAGTTGATATTCTTGGCAATGTTTCATATCTGTAACGGGACAAACAAACATTTTTTGGGAGACAACAATGAGAGGAAGACATACGAAAGGGGTTAACGACATTGAAATGGACAACTAGAGGACAAGATTCGGTATGGGATACGACAGACAAAGGGATGTGTGACTGGACATTAGACGACACATGGTTCGAATAAAGTCTCGTCCTATATCAATGCGGGCGAATTGAATACAGCCATCTACCCAACTCCCCATTTGTCCATTTCTGCTGCCAGCTGACCAAGGTTTCCTGACGCACTAATGAGAAAAATTCATCGAAGGTGATTTGCCGATCATAAATATCACCTTCCATAGCGCCCACCTTAGCCAAAGAGTCCGCTTACTCATTTCCCGGGATCGAGCAATGTGAAGGGACCATGGTGATTGTGAATGACCTGTTTGATAAAGCATTCAAAACTTTCCGTATTCCGGTTAGAAGATACGCTGTGTGCTTTACGGGTTTTATTGACCGAACCGCCTCCAGGGTACTTAGACTGTCGGTGAAGATAAAGAAATGGTCAGGAGGTAGGAATGCAATATGCTCAAGTAAATAGTGTACAGCAGCTAGCTCAGCGGTATACACGGAACAAGGCTCTTTCAGCTTAATGTAGGCGCTATGAAAAACGTTAAAAACACCGAAACCAGTGGAGTCATCCATTTTTGACCCGTCTGTAAAAAAAGCTTCTCTCCTCGCTGGCATGTCCGTATTGGTGTCACGATTGGTGTCAACCGAAGATGGGCTTACCTCCAGCGTCATATACCAGTGGTAAATACTCATGAATGAGATTGAGGGTTTTGTTCTAGCAGCTTCTCGAAGTTGTCAATGACCAATGGATTGAGAACCTCACAGTGAAGGAGGAACCGGAGCCTTGATTCCGCGAAACGATCTGTCAGAGGCAGTACTTCCGTAAGTACTTCCAGACTCATCGTCTGAGTCGAATTCATACAACCCAACCCGTTGAAGCTTCAGCATGTGTGTTTTAGCCGCGGACTGGAAGCAGAAACTACCGTATTCGAGAACCGACAGAATGGTTGTTTGGTACAACGTGATAAGATCTTCGGGATGCGCTCCCCACCAAGTTCCCGTTATCGTTCGCATGAAGTTGATTCTTTTATGGCATTTTTGTGTCAGATACACAATGTGCTTGCTAAAGGTGCATTTCGAGTCGAACCAGACCCCGAGGTATTTGGAAGACATGCTATGCTTACCCATCAGTTGGAGCGGGAACTTTGCCGGCTTATGTTTTTTTGAAAAGACAACCATCTCAGTTTTCTCCGGAGAGAATGCGATACCCAACTTTAAAGCCCAAGTAGACAAATTGGCAAAAGTATCTTGCAACGGTCCTTGCAGATCAACTGCGGTTGGCCCGGAAACGGATACAACACAATCATCCGCAAGCTGTCTTAACGAGCAATTTGGCATGAGACATCCATCAATGTCTCTGACGTAAAAAAGTAAAGAAGGGGGCTTAAACATGAGCCCTGAAGGAGACCCATGTAGCTAATTCGTGAAGTTGCCGAGTCGCCATGAGAAAAACTCATACGCTTCTCTGACAACAGATTGTACAAATAATTGTTTTCCACACGCGTGGAGCTTGTCGGATAATACATCGACGCAAACTGAATCAAAAGCCTCTTTAATGTCCAAAAATACTGTGCCCATGTGTTCTTTTTTAGCGAAAGTCAGCTGAATTTCTAAACAAAGCAACGCAATACAGTCGTTCGTTCCCTTGCCCCTGCGGAAACAAAAATTGTGTATCTGACAAACAAATCATTCGATTCAACCCATCCGTCTTTTTTTTTTCTTGAGCAAGGGTAAACGGAAATCTGCAACCAGACACCTGAGGAGGTACTCAGGTAGTGTGGGGATGGGTATGTCATGTAACTCTTACCCGACCCACTAAAACCAAAACCCTTTCGCCAGTCCGTACCCCCGGCCCGCAATTAAGCAATACATCAGGGGGGGACTATTGAGAACGCTCACGCCTATGCTAACGCACTTGACGTCAATACACACAACATCGACTTCAAGGGTGGCTACCTCACCACCCGTCGATCGCAAGCTATGATAGTAACCTAACGGTCCGTATCATAATCTCACGTTGGAGACGAGCACCCCGACAACAACCACCGCGCGTGAACCGCAATGACCTCTATATCTACATACTGAGGTCCCCGCAGCCCACCCGCGACATGTTGGTTGTCGGGGTGAGCAAGGTGTTCACTGCATCACAGGTGCCCTTACTGCACTCGTTGGTTTTGTTCAAGACGCCACCGCCGCTGCAGTTTCGACATAATCTGTTGAGATGCTGTGTTCACCGCATTCCATATAGCTTCTTCCCGGCACATCCTCTCGACGAGGTTGTCCGGGGTTGTATCCATACCACTAATAAGCAGCATGGTATTGCGTTCTACCTCGAATCGCGGGCATGCGAACATCACATGCTCTGCCGATTCTACCTCACCTACACATTCAGGACACTCCGCAGAATCTGCGAAGCCAAACCTGTGTAGGAATTTCTTAAAGCAGCCATGTTCAGACAACACCTGTGTTAGGTGGAAGTTAACTTGACCATGTTTTCTATCGACCCAGTTAGACACATCCGGAATCAGTCTGTGGGTCCAACGACCTTTGACAGCGGTGCCCCATGCTCTTTGCCATTTGAGCAATTTAGGTGGAAATTGACTTGACCATGCTTCCATTTGTCTAGCCGGAAGAGAATCATCTTCTCCAATAGTTTCCGAAGACAGGATAGCATCGCCGGGCTTCTGGATGGCTATAACCTTCACTTGCCTCCAGTCTGCCTCCATATACTGCCTGTTATCGCATCTTTGTTTCATATGAAAAGAACACCAAAATGGAGGAAATAAGAAACAAACATCAAGCCTACTTGTCCCATCTTGGAATTGCGGCCATTTTCCATCTGGGCCAAACTGGCTTAATATTTTTTTCGACTTATCCTGAACAAGCATTCCTATTTAATAGTTGCATTCGATAATATTATGATGAATATGACCATTACAGATTCTAACTCAAAAAACGACGAAAGTTCATACGGGACTGATATGCAATCATAGGCAGTATAGATGTTATGAATCATCACCATTATCTCAATGCCGACGGCATCGTTCACATTCTTGAAGTGCGCCACTCGTTTTGTAAAACACTTTCTCCGTCAATATCGGCGACAGGAAGTGCGCTTGCTCAGTTAGTTGTTACGATTTTGCAGTCCAAACAAAAACACATCAGATGTATCCGCTGACTGCATCGCTTCATTTGCAATAAATAGGGTGTGCATAAAAACTGTAATTTCTACTTTGTAGAACAATTTTTGCTAAAGTAATGAGAAAGAGATAATTATTTTAACCAGTTTTTTTTATAGTGGTATATAGTTCAGATGACATGGATGCCACGATACATTAGAGAACAGATGCAATTCATTACTGGTTGAAATCTGATTTTCCGGCAATTAGCTTATTGTCGACATTGTGCGATAAGCACTTGGAACATGCTCCAATAGTCAAGAAAATTTTGACGGAATGGGAATCGAGCCCGCCATCTCCGGCTTGATAGTGTTAGGCTTCTTCCAAATGAGCTATCTGAAGTCTCAACACAATTAATATTTTGATCCTACGAGAAAGACGAAGTTTTTCGACAAAAATGCGAAAAAACTTGAGCATAAATATCTTCAGTTTGTGTAAGCTTGGGCGCTGGCATCCAATGTCGTGTAACTCCAGCGATCTATCCGACCAACCAAGTCCTGAATGATGTATCCGTACAACGCTAAGCATCCCAGTAGGTCCATTTGTGATAGATTTCACTCATAAGTCGATGTTCTAAAACTCGTTATCAACTCGGCGTCAACAATTTTCCAATGAACTTCTGTTCCACATCTCGATATACAGGGGTTGGGCATAATGATCAGGACAGGCAAAATTTTATCAATGACCATAACTCCGTGAAATATCAACCGATTTCTTTGATTCTGACAGCGTTCGACGGGAAAATAAATCAAGTTTTGGTAAACTAGTTCAAATCCATTATCAGACCGCTGGATACCGGAGATAATCCGGATTATTTGAGGGCATGTCAAAATTGCTATTTTTTGAGTGCTTGTATTTTTCACTTGGGAGAAATATTGACCCTTTTTATATTTCTTACATAAACTTGAGTTGTTGTTGTTTTTGATGTCACAGATCGGACAACAAACACCTGAGATATGGCCCCTTCCATGAAATCGGTTCCACCAATTGTCGCACGCACGCTGTTGATCTCATAGACTGCGTTCTTGCACCATTACATTAGATTGAATTGTATTTTTGTAGTAAAACAATATGATATTGGATTCCTTTATTATGACGTTCGACAATGAAATTTAAAGATAAATAATGCATATTTGGCGCAAGGGGGTAAATATTGTTATATTGCTAATATGCAATTTGAGCAAAGTTTTCAGAAGTTATCAATGATGAAAACTTATGTACTAATCTGTTCCATAAACAATTGCAAATATTTTTACATTAGAGAACTATGCTGACGTATTATATCCACGGTGGTGATACAATAGGTGCAACCATCAAGAAACAATATATCCTATTGTATACCGTAGAGCATATAGTAATTCAATTGATTACACTATTGAGCATACACAGTACGAACAAAACCTGTAAATTTCCGTTCAAGTAGATGTAACAAATCTGCTCCGTGTTAAACGACAGAAAGTTATAGGTTGTTTTAAATTTACACGTGCTGGAATTTTACAGTTCTTATTTTTATTTGAAAACAAAAAAAGGAGCAGAGCATGGGAATCGAACATTAGTCTGCAGAGTGAGAGCCGAACTTGTTATCGTTTCGGGTATTTCCGCTTCTTGATATCGAGTCGATCAAGGTGTAACAGGTTAAACGTTTTGGAAATTCGATAATTCTTCATTAGGCTGAACGATAGCTTAAATTTACATGACACGGAAACTCCATCGAGACGGAATCATTTGAGACGCTGAATGTATCACAGATTTCTCGCCGGAAGAAGCAAATAACAAGAGTTGCAACGATGAAATGCAGCGTCATAAAGGCTGCTTTATTTTCATATGCGAAGACATCCGTTTAGGTTTATTCTTATATGAGTAAAATAGGTGCCAGCTGCGGTTTGCATGAAATGCAGTGAAGTTTGTTTTGATTTGTTTTGACAGCCACGTGCTCGCTCACCAAGGTTTTCGGTAGAGTCATGTAAAATTAAGATATATTCAATTGAAATTTCAATGGTTTTATCATTTACATCACAGAATCTTGAAATTATGATGTGGTACACATTCTGTTTCCGAATTTTACATTCAATTATGAATTCCGTCGTGGCTAATTTTCATAATATTTTACTGTGTAGATATTAGGTTCATTGAATTAAAAAATTCCGGATAATTTATATGGATTTCTAGGAATTTTATGATTTTTAGTAATCCTTATTTCTTACCTCTATAATAAAACATATGAAAGTTATAGAGGCTTAAGGAATTCATAAACAAATAATTAGGTATACCACGAAAATAATATTGCGGTTTTTGTTTTGAACATCTGCAAGAAAATATGGGGCACCCAGTGAAGGTTTCGCTAAGGCCGCAAGGAGACCACACTACGGCTCTGATGATATTATATCCCAATAGGTCTATTGAGTTGATATGATTATGCATAAAAGTCTTCTCCATTCAGCTTGATCCATGGCAGCACGTCGCCTACCACTCAGTCTGTAAGGTCTGAGGGTCCGCAAATCGTTTTCCACGAAAATCGAACGACTGTGGTGGTCCGGGAACGTAGCCAAAATATTGGACAGTAGTCCGGTAAAAACGGTTTTCGACAACGATCCGAGGGGAACAAGAAGGCAAGGTGCGCAGCGAGCAATAAGTTACTTCAGATCTTTTTATTTTCTCCAAAACGTCCTGCAATTTGTAATGCTCGAACTACCCTACCACCCGTGTCCATTAACTTAGTGGTTCTACAGCCTAACAACAAAATGTCCACGACTGATCATTGCAGAGACTGGTTCGTTGTGTCCAAAGAACGTGCGATGAAATTGATTCTGCAGCAGTTATTCTTGGTCGAAGAGGTCGTTGAATGGCACGAATATCCAGTAGCCCGAGTAACCGAGGAGAGTCGAGGAGATTTCTCCGCACAGTAGTCTAGTCACGAATGTCGCTTGCTGCAGCTTTCGCCTTCTTTCGAGGGTATCCATATTGAGCTATCTACACCGAGCCGGGTATGGAGGAAGATTATGTGTATCATGCCTAGGTAAGTGACGCAGGGCCATTCAAATAAACCTCCGTTGGACACGTTAAATTGTCAAGTTCCATATAACGTCAATCGGAGTCCAGACAATAGAAGTGGTTTCTACGAAAGATCGAACCAGCGCACAGTACAAGGACTTCAAGCAGTGCGGATCAGTGAAGTCTTTCACAACTTTCGATACGAAACCAAGCTGGCGGTTTGCCTTTGCGGTTGCGATTTCCGACGTATAAGCGTTGAACGTCAATTTTGGATCCAACACAACTCCAAGATCCGTAACCTCCGTAACTCTTTGAATTGTGGATCCATTAATACGGTAATCAAACAATAATGGGTGTTTTGAACGATGAAATGTCAACAGAGCTCTTCGGGACACTGACAGTCAATTTGTTCTGATTGCACCAGGTAATGAACACGTTCAACAAACTTTGATATATTTTTAGGTCGTCTGCATAGATAATTCTGCAATAAAAACAAATGCAGTAGATGGTAAACAGCAGAGGCCCCACGTTGCTTCCTTGTGGCACGCCAGATAAGTTGCAGAAAGACGACGAAACGCATGAGTCAATTTTCGCACGGAGTTTTCTGCCAGTTAGGTAAGAACCAAGTCACGAAGTGAGTTTGGTCGTTGATCCGAGCTGTAGTTAACATTGACTTGAGCCTTGTTCTCCATAGCAGTACTACAAGTGTGAGTGAAGTTGGTCAGGTTCGTAGTAACTGATCTACCCTCCATAAACTCCTCAAGAAATTTCTCCAAAAATTCTTCCAGGAGTTCCTCCGGAAGTTCCTTCAGAAACTTCTCCGGCAGTTCCTCCAGAACTTCTCCGAAAGTTACTCCAGAAATTTCACCGGAACCTCCAGATACTTCTCCGGAAATTCCACCAGAAACTTTTCCGGAAGTTTCTCCATAAACAACTTCAAAAGTTTCTCCATGAATTCCTCCAGATGTTCCTTCAGAAACTCCTCCGGAAGTTCATCCAAAAACCCCTCCAGTAATTCCTCCAGAAACTCCTTATGAAGTTGTTCCAGAAACTCCTCAAGAAGTTCTTCCAGAAACTCCTCAAGAAGTTCTTCCAGAAACTCCTCCGGAAGTTCCTTCAGGAATTTCTTCGAAAGTTCCTCCGGAAATTCCTCAGGTAATTTCTCCAGGAATTCCTTCGGAAGCTCCTCCAGAAATTCTTCCGAAAGTTCCTCCAGAATCTTCTCAGGAAGTTCCTCCAGAAACTCCTTCAGATGTTCCTACAGAAACTTCTCTGGAAGTTCCTCCATGAATTCCTCCGAAAGTTCCTCCATGAATTTTTCCGAAAGTTCCCCTAGGAATTCGTCCGGAAGCTCCTCCAGGAATTCCTCCGGAAGTTTCTTCAGATACTCCTCCGGAAGTTCCTCCAGAAACTGCTCCGGAAGTTCTTCCAGAACCTCCTCCGGAAGTTCCTCCAGAAACTCCTCCGGAAGTTCCTCAGTTAGCTCCTTCGAGAATTCCTCCGGAAGTACCTTCAGGGATTTCTCCAGAAGTTGCTCCGGTAATTCTTGCGGAAGAATCTCCATAAATTCCTCCGGAAGTTTCTCCAGAAATTCTCCCTTTCCGTAAATCTAAGGAGGTCCTCCAAAAATTTCGCCAAGATTACTTCATAAATTACTTCGCAATCTCCACAGGAACCACCACCAGGACTCTTCAGATATTTCTTCTGAATTCGATCCGAAATTAATCAATTCTCAGGACATTTCTTTTGAAGCATTCCTCCAAAAAACCCTATAAGAACCTCCCAGGAAATTCCACTGGAAATCATCGAAGTAATTCTTCCGGAAATTCCCACGGAAACTTCTCCAGAATTTATCCAAGAATTCGCCCAGAAAACCCTACAGGATTTTCCCTTGAAAACTCTTCCGACATATCATGGTGAAATTACTCCGGAAATTCTTCCGCTTTTCTTTAGAGACTACTTTAGAAATTCTCCAAGAATTCTCATGAAAATACCTACAAGAATATCCACAAAAAATCCTTCAAGGACTCTTTCACAAATATCTCTATATGTTCCCCTAGAAAATTCCTCAAGGTACTGCTTCGGAGAATTCCTTCACCATAAGAATTCACGACGGGTTTTTTTGTGAGAATATCCGCTGGAATTCATAAAAGAATTCAATAAGCAATGCATGAAGTATCTCTTGAAGAAATTCGAAAAGGAATTCCTAGTTTGAAGCTCAGAAGATTTTTTTTGTTTAAATTGTTTAATGAACTTCGTGTGGATTTCCCGATGGACTTACAGTTTTCAAACAAATTTCAAATGAAATGCTGAAATACTTTCAGATAGAAATATTCTAGTACAAACTGCCGAAGAAGTTTTAGGAGCAATACCTTGAGTCCCTGAAGAACAATTCCTCATTTTCTGAACAATTAAATGTGAGGTGGATTTTGTTTGACCCAGTATACGTTGTACGACAAGAGATCTAGTGGTTCTAAACTTTATCGGAAAAGAGAAAAGTAAAAATGCCATCGGCGTGGTCAATTCTCATACAGCGGCATGCCGATTCATTTCTGAGCGGCGGAGGCGTAAGAAAATCGTCGGACAAAAGGTCGAATGGCACAAAAGGTCAAAAGGGTTCAAAGCTCTAAAGGGAAAAAAGATTGAAAAGGACATCTTTCTTTCCTCCTTTTTCTACTTTCTTCTTCCTTCATTTTTCTTCCTACTTCTTACTTTCTTCTTCCTTATTTCTTTCTTCTTCCTTATCCTTCTTCCCATCTCTTTTCTTGTATTATCTTTTTTCCTTCTCCCTTATCTCTACTCCTTTTTCCTTCTTCTTCTTTCTTTTTTCTTCTTTAATCTTTCTCCTTACCTCTTCTTTCATATTTCTTCTTTCATCTTCCTTCTACCTTTTTCCTTATTTTTTTCCATCTTCCTTCTTTTCTTTCTCTTCTTTTTGTCTTTATAATTCTTTTTTCCATCTTCCTTCTTTTCTTTCCCTTCTTTTTGTCTTTATAATTCTTTCTTCTTACTACCTTCTCACTTCACCTTTCTCATAAGGCATGCCGATTCATTTCTGAGCGGCGGAGGCGTAAGAAAATCGTCGGACAAAAGGTCGAATGGCACAAAAGGTCAAAAGGGTTCAAAGCTCTAAAGGGAAAAAAGATTGAAAAGGACATCTTTCTTTCTTCCTCTTTCTACTTTCTTCTTCCTTCATTTTTCTTCCTACTTCTTACTTTCTTCTTCCTTATTTCTTTCTTCTTCCTTATCCTTCTTCCCATCTCTTTTCTTGTATTATCTTTTTGCCTTCTCCCTTATCTCTACTCATTTTCTTTCTTCTTCTTTCTTTTTTCTTCTTTATTCTTTCTCCTTACTTCTTCTTCCATATTTTTTCTATCATCTTCCTTCTACCTTCTTCCTTATTTTTTCCATCTGTCTTCTTTTCTTTCTCTTCTTTTTGTCTTTATAATTCTTTTTTTCCATCTTCCTTCTTTTCTTTCCCTTCTTTTTGTCTTTATAATTCTTTCTCCTTACTACCTTCTCACTTCACCTTTCTCCTTTTTTCTTCCTTCTTCTCTTTTCCTTCTTTTTGCCTTTATTATTCTTTCTTCCTAGACCCTTCTCACTTAAACTTTCTTCTTTCTCCTTTTTTTCGTTTCTTTTCTTTCTTCGTTCTTATTTCTTCTTTCTTCCTTCTTCGATCTGCTTCCATCCTTCTTCCTCCTTCCTTCTTCCTTATGACTTCTTCCTTCTTCGGTCTTTTTTCTGCCTTCTTCCATCTTCCTTCTTCTTTCTTCCTTCTACCAGCTACCTTTTATCTTCTACTTACTTCTGTCAAACTTGCCGAAACTTGCCGCAAACTTGCCGAATCATTCCGACAATATCATCCGTTGCTATAACTCCAACGCATGGATCACAGCTGGAGTCCTGTCTTTGCGTCACATTCGCCGAAAGCTTCTTCATACTTTCTTTATCCTTCTTTATTTTTCCTTTTACTTTCTTTATTCTTCCTTTTCCTTCCACAATTCTTCCCTTTTCTTTTGTCATTCTTCCTGTTTCTTTCGTCATTTTTCCTTGTTCTTCACTTCTTCTTCTTTTTTCAGTGGACCGTGCACGTAGCCAGAATATCGGACAATAACCCGGTAAAAATGATTCCAGTCAACGACCCGACAGGTGAGCAGCGAGCAAGGTGGATCGATTAGTTGGAAAACGATGACCCTCCGCAGACTGCAGTGCTGGTGACTTGCAACCATGCACCGAATGGAGTTGAAAGAAGAAGACTTTTAATTACTGCACAGGCCACTCCGGCTTTAGTCTGAGAAATAAATAATAACTTTGAAAATAGAAATAGAAGAAGTCTACATCAGATTGGATAGGGAAGCTAAGCGGATCGGTCTAATCATCAAAACGTCGAAGACGAAGTACATGATAGAAAAAGGCTCAAGAGAGAAAGACGTTAGCCATCCACCATGTGTTTGTATCAGTGGTGACGAAATCGAGGTGGTAGAAGAATTTGTGTACTTGGGCTTCCTGGTGACCTCCGAAAACGATAACAGCAAAGAAATTCGTACTCATCGTGGAAAGAAATCACTCGTAGGTACTTTGGACTCCGCAAAACCCTCCGATTGAATAGAGCTCACCGCTGTACCAAAAAAATTATCTACAAAATGCTCAAAAGGCCGGTAATCCTCTACAGTCTACGGACATGAAACCTGGACGATGCTCATAGCGGACCAACGCGCACTTGGAGTGCTGCGTATCATCTATGGTTGGGTGCAAATGACGGACAATACGTGGAGAAGGCGAATGAACCACGAGCTGCATCAGCTGTTGGGAGAACAAACCATCGTTTACATCGCGAAAATCGGTAGACTGCAATGGGTCGGGCACTTAGCCATAATGTCGGACAGTAACCCGGTGAAAATGGTTTTCGACAACGATCAAAAGAATCCGAGGTGCACAACAAGTAAGGAGGATCGATCAGATGGAGAACGATTTACGGACCCTTTGTAGCAGGCAACGTATAGCCATGGACCATGTTGAATGGAGACGACTCCGGCCTTAGGCTGAATAAATAATAAATAATAATTACATTAGCCCTATACTGTCACCCTAACACGCAAATGTATGTACCGTTCCCCTTTCGGTCAGAACCATCAACCGTCGTCGTCGTCATCGTTTGCTCTCGATATTGCTTATCAGCCGCCAAAGTCAGCAGCCGTTCTCCTGACTCGACTGCGAATGGAGTTTAGAGATGACCTCGTTTCCAGTAGTGTGATTCGGTGCCCACATCTCAGTAGAAGTAGCGGCGGCATATTGTGATGAAAGTACGGTGCAATCGCCGTCAACGGCATCGATGAACTGTTGAACTTTTTTTTCCTCCGTTCTCGTCGTTGGAAGATGACATTGACGCATTCGAGGTGGAGTCAGATTTTGCAGTTGGGCATGAGGCTGATTGATTACGAAACAAAAGAAACCGGTAAATATTGGCCTTGAGAAAAGTGTTTTTTTTCTCGTTGATTAGCATCGATAGGCATCGATGAAAGCCTGGGGTGGCATTGTGCATCTCGATTCGAACGTAATTCTGTCGAGTCGAACATGTTTGACATTACGGCTTTCGATTCGATCTCGAAAACGACTCATCGTTCGAGTATTCTCGAGGAGGTACAAGAATAACGAGATGTTTTGGCATTATGGAGACTCGATAGCACACTGAAAAACGACTCAAGTCGAATGAAAATCACTCGTCACCTTTATAGCTTTCGAATTTTGTTCGAGAGTCATTTCTTGCTAAAAGTTTTTCATTAAATTTGTTTTTATTACTCTACGGGAAGAGTATAAATGTTTCATTATTGTATCTTGAAGGAAAGAATGTCTTTAATATACCTACTTTTATAGTTTCCAGACAATATGCAATCTCTAATTATCCCGAAGTCCGCGTAAAAAACGACTTCTACTTAAATCAGTTTTTTTTGCAGTTTTCACGTATTTCTTGACGATTTCAATAAACCGCATGAAAAATCTATGGGGAAAATCTGCGTAAAAACGTATTGTTCGATCACGAACTGCGCTCACCGTCGTAGCTGCTGTTGAAGCCAGTGCAGCGTGTGTGCGTCTTTTATATTGTGTCACTTTTGTTTCTGTTCTCGCGCCAACTGCTAGCGTTATATGCGTAGCAGTTGGCGCGCTGTAAGTCCAATTAGATTTTAAATTTGAATGTTTGTGCACACGTCCCTAGTAATTATATAATATGTTATAATTGTCTTTCCGTACTAAGAGTCGCCTATAAAAGGCGACTCCCCAATCCATCTAATGTACAGTGTCTCCAAAGTATCCTCCGAGCTGGCACGCTGCCTCTCGGAGGCAATAAATCAATAATAGTCCAGTCTGAACCAGTTGTAACTTTATTCGTCGTCCGGAGAACCACATAAAAAAATCACACAACGTAGGGTCGTCCCCCCCTGGACGAAACACGTATATAATCCAAAATCTACGTAAAAATAGTTGAGTTAAATAAAAAAACGCGCAAGAGATGACCCAAGTGCATTTAACAAAAACACATGGAAACATCAAAGTAATGCATTATTGAATCCTTTTTTAGCTTTAAATTATTTAGCTCAAAATTGGATCTGTGCCATAAACTCGAATAAATATAATAAATGCTAAAGCATTTGATGAGTTTGATTGCTCTACGCATGCGGTCGCGGGTACTCAGACGACTAATGACGGTGGAAGACCGACACTTGATTACAATTAGAGCAATCAAACTAATCAAATGTTTTAGCCAAGCAAGCCTTTGGCACAAATCCGCCCAACTAATAAACAATGTGCACTCGCTTGACTGTGGATATACAACAGTAAAGCACATGTGAAGATTGGGCAAATCAAGCATCCGAAAGATATTCAATTTGCAAAAAAAAAACTAATTGTGGTTGGAGTTGGTACTCGAATTCTGATGGCTTTTCCGCAAACGTGACCTTCAAGTGGTCTTGTTGTGTAGGGTTTATCACGCCTATCTAGAAATTAGGAGGTTGAGGGTTCGAGTCCCTACAAGACACGTGGATTCTTTTTCGCAAATTTCATATCAATTTGTCCATTTAGAAACATGTGCTGTGCATATTCATGCCTGAAGGATGCCTTTCCAACAGGCAACATGCTTCACGCAGATGAAATGTCTCTCCAGCGGGCGGCATAATAAACACGGAGACAGCTATGTCTTATTCTCTCTGTTTACATTTCGTTTGACAGAATATACTCGATTGAGCTAGTACAGCACCATTCGAAATCTTGTACTGCAACTGAATGAAGTCGAACGAAATACATAATGCCGCAATTTTTTCGAAACGAATGCAAAAACGTACGAATCGAGTGATTCGATTCGAGATGCGCAATGTCACCCCTGTTTTGGGAAACATTTCTTGGGCGTCAGTTTTATTCAAATTCGTACATATTGTTATTTTTATATAGGGCCCAGTATGTATGGTCTGATTCCGTATCTGCATTTGAAGCTCTATTAGGGTCAAATTTTGTCTTTTTATTCAGTATTAAACAATGCCATCAAAAATTAAAATAAGCCTAATCATAAAAAAAAATGAATCGACAGATTTTTTTAAATATAGCGCTTGCTTCAAACTAACTAACTTTATGAACTGTATTAAAAAACATGATTTCGGCTCCGTAAAGCTGTAATGAGCCTACCATATAATCGTCAGATGATAAAAATAAAAAAAAATACTCTGAAAAACAAACTTGTCATGCACTTCAATTTTTGATTAACAATGTTTCAAAATTTTCATGATTCGTTCGTGAAATAAAAATAAAAAACAAACTAGTTTTTAATCATTTAGGTAATCAATTTATTATTTAATTTTTTTTAATGTGTTTTTCATTTTATACCAGACTTGCACATTACCTGAAAAAATATTTTATAATTTTTCTAAAACATTTACATTTTTATATCCAGCATCGTATCAGATTATATGTGGCATAAAACACAATCTCTCATCACAATACGCCGAATCATGCCGACAATAACATCCGTTGCTATAACCCCACCGCATGGATCGCAGCTGGAGTCCTGTCTTTGCGTCACATTCTCCGAAAGCACGTGAACAGACCCGAGGAAGCTCTCCAGCTGAGCAGATCCCCAACCGCAAAAACTAATCCGTTTCGTTCTTCGAATGGTGAAAACACTTTCTGCGCACGGAGTGTATCATTCAGAATTATTATCGATTGATCGGTCGTTGTTTTTGCCTATCAACTGCCTTTCGCTAAGAGCCGGGGTTCTTGATTATAATTTATGAGTTGAAAGAACTCTCGCGTATCACTTTCGAAAGGGACTCAGGCCCTGGAAAAAATGCTTAACTTTTGAAGAAAAACTACCAATTTTCGCAAGAACTTACATTACTTGTAGAAGCGGGAAAATATTGTGGAATTCATTTGAAACTTTACAAAAATCCGAAAATTTTAATAACAAATCAGAAAATTATAAAATATTGCCGGTTGCTTCCAATACAAAACATTTTGTAGTATAGTATAGAGCGATGGAGATATGATGGTTTAAAATTGTTCTCTTAATATCAATTTAGCCCTTTAGAAAAAATAAGCTTGAACTTCTTCATTTCATCCATCCATCCGCTCCAATGAAAGAACCAGTCATCTGAATTGGAAGACTTCGCTTGAACTGTAAGTAAAAAGAAAACCAAGAAAGCATCCATTCATTCATTCTTTTGGGCTGCCGTTGGCTTCGCGGAATTCGCCGGTTTGTTTCTGTCATGCTTTTGCGTTCAACAGATGATTATTATTCACTTTTTTATTCGCTTCGCGGAGATAATCCTTCAAATAGTGTGCTACAAAATATGAAATATGAAGCCGAGATGAGCAGTGCTCTGCATCCGGACATTAAATAACATATCCAATGGTAGTTTACCTCTTCATATTTTAAAGGATATGAATAAAGATTACGTTTCAAAAGATATTTTAATGGGTAACACATTGAATCTATTGTCAAATTACGTATATTTAGTATAAGTCATAGAACTTGATGAATTTTAATTCACATAGACGGAATTTAATTGATGGCTCCTGTACTGTCTATGATCGCATATTAATCCCATATAAAAAACAACAAAATTCGCTTAGCTTTTCAAAAGGACCTAAGTAACATGTTTTTGCCTTTCTCATACAACCGAACCGAACCTTTCTCATCGAACCGAGCCATATAAGCACCATATAAGGTTGGTGTCTTGACTAAATACGAAAAATATCACTACTCGGTGAATTAAGTTGGGTTTTTATGAATTAATTTGAATATTGCAATCAACAGACCAATATGGAAGCCTTTGATTGAAGCACGAAAATTATTTCATGAAAAAAATGTTACTTATGTCCTTATGCAAAGTTAAGCCATGAAAATGAGGAAATGAGGAACAAACTGTATGCGGTTATTTTCCATCTGGGACAAACTGGCTTGATATTTTTTTCGACTTTTCTCAAGCCAGCATTCCTTCTTGACAGTTGAATTCGCTAATACTACTTTCGATGAATGGGACCGCTATATATTCCAACTCGAAAACGACAAAAATTCATATTGGACTGATATGCGATCATAGACAGTTGAATATTAGTTTTTATTCAGCTGGAAATTTTTACAGCGTAATTGGCACCATGTTTAACCGCGTAGAATCTTTGATAAATCGAGTTGACGGACTTGGTTTGTTTACGACAGTGACACCAATAAACCTTTAATTTAAATTACATTTGTTACATCCGGTCCCTAGAGTGAAAAGAACAACAATTAACTACTTTTGAATTGCCGTGTTCTGATGCCCGTACAACAGTGAGTGAAACCAAAAATGTAAAGAGCACTTACTCTTCTCACTTTTTAAAAGGCACGTAATTATTTCTATTGCCTTTTTTGGAGTGGTTACTTTGCTGTTTCGCAATTTGAATATGAATGTGAGTTCGGAGAAGCACGGCATACGAATCTGAAATGCAGCGCGGACGGGGGAAATTAGTGGCGCTCCGGGAGGTTTTGGAGATCTCCGTCAACGTTGGAACACATTCTTTGCTTGGCGGAGAGCCGATTTTTTCTACAACAGGAAAATTCCAACTGAATTAACAAACCATCAGTGTATCGTGAATAGAAATGTGTAGAGAGCAGCTATGTGGCACAAATTGTGTGAACCATTAAACTTTACAACAAAGTGTGTAATTTTTTTCATTAATTTGAGCCCATTTTTTCGTTTGTATTTTGGAATATGGTGAGTTATTTTTCTTTTTTCGATTTAGAACTAATAATTTTTAAAATGATTATCAAATTTTGCAAGGATTTTCAATTTTGAAATTGAACTAAACAGCTTTATGTCACGATTAGAGATTTAGTATAGAAGTCGTTTGACTTGTACGCAAATTGCAGACTGAGACATTTACATTTAAATTAAGGAATGCTGAGCACGTTTAACAAAATTTACTTAAATTTCTATTATACCACCGTTTTGACTCAAATTCCTAACACTCGCTTTTAAATGGCCATTTTGGCTTGATTCTTGTAAGTCTCTCCATAGGATCATGTTGTTGTTTATATTAAGGAATTATTAGGAAGTCCAGGGTTTTGTCTTTCTCGTATACAAAGTATACGCAAAGGCTATATGATTGCTCAAAAAAAAAAATTATAGAAGGCCCGGAGACCCATAGTGTTAAATAACGATCAACTCAGTTCGACGAATTGAGGTGATGTGTGAGTGTGCGCAAAACCCGTTCAAAAAACTCACTCATTTTTTAGGCACTTATACTTAACCGATTTGCAAGCAGAATCCTGTCTCATTGTTTCCTATTAAAAATTAGCCAGATCGGGCTATGGACTCGGAAGTTTTGGCCAAAATACTATTTAGCGGTAATGGAGCCTTTCTCGTGTGATATAAAAATAGTATTTAAAATATCACACGAGAAAGGCTCAATTACCGCTAAGTGGATTAAGGGAAAAAAATCGAACAAGTGCTTTCATATGAATTAGGCCCTACATTCGCCCTCTTATGAATCAATATCAGACCAATGCTTCTGACCAGTAGCAATCTATTATTTTGTTTTCGAAATTTAAAGTTGGTTTGTGAATAGTTAATATTGAGCGCCTTAGGGGGAAATGTTACAAAGTTAAAAGACTTTACTATTGACGAATTTCGCGCCAACCCTTCTATGGGGCTGGCAGCACCATCTCAGAATCGAATGAAACTTGGTGGGCATAAAGATATAGTATTTCTAAGCCACTCTGCATATTTAGTTTTTCAAAAAGTGTCAAGAGTAACATTTGATGAGGGCCTAATTTTTTTTCATGGATTTTTTATAAATCGATGTAACTCTAAAATGACAAGACCTACAAAAAAGTGTTGTATGGCGGACTGTCGTGAAATTCCCAGAAGTTTTTTGGAAAAATATCCAAAAAATAAAATACCGATTTTTAAACTGAAAAAAATCGTTTTAAAAATTAAAATCGATATTACAAAAAAACCTCATCTCAGAAATCGATGAATTTTTTTTTGCAGATAGGTATTTCAATTATCTAACTTTTCTGGAAATAATGTTGCTGTGACATATTTTAGGAAAAAAAGTTTTTCTAACAAAAACTTTTTTCATGTCCATATTGAGTGAAAATTTATCAGCGTGTTTCATGCCTACAGCACCAATTATAGGTTCAGCAGCCTATCATCAACCAACGACACATTTTGGAAGTATAAAAAATTGTTTAGGAAGCAATTTAGCATAATCTAACATAATTGTGGACCAACATTTGAAAAGGGTTTATGTTTTATTTGACTTTTTGCATCGAAGTAACTTAAAAACAATTACAAAAAAATAATTACTTTGAAAACGGGCAATGTTGCCGAAACGAAACGAAAGTGATATTTAATTGTAATAGTGGAAAAGAAGATGTTGTTTTTCAGCAAAGTCTAACCACTGAAAGGTGTAATTTGGAAACCGTTATAAAGTCTGTAGATGATTTTGTATCGTATTTTATTGAAAAAAATGATAAACTTATAACTTATGACATTATTTGCAAACAACAATACACTTGTACTGTTAGATTTCTCTGAAAATTATCCATTCATTATCCAAAATGCTGCTCAAGGTTGGAATAATTCCCAGGCAACAATACATTCATTCGAAGTTTACTTTAAAAGAAACGGTTAATTAGAAAACGTTAGCTTTATTAATCAGAAGTAATGACCCATGACACAAAAGCTGTTCACTTATTCAATACTTATTCATTTCCAAATTAATTGACTTTTTGAAACAGTCGATCGATTTTACAATAATTACTTTTGTGTCTGGATGAGCTGCAGCACATTATAAAAATAAAAGGAACTTTGCAAGTCTGTGTAATTTAAATTCAAAACATGGATTAGAAGCAGAATGGCACTTTTTTACAACATCGCACGGAAAAGGCCCTTGCGAAGCTATTGGTGGCACTCTCAAACGAATGGCAAAATGAGCAACTCTTGCCAAAGTTTATGGAAATACTATCAAGACTCCTCGGGAGTTGTACGAATGGGCACGTTTTCAATCAAACAAAAATATCACTATATTACATTTCTGTTATATCACGAATGAGCAATACCGCCATCGGGGGTGGCAATGGGTCTGGGGGTGAGAATGGGTCATCGCTCTCACCGCGAGTATGGAGGGCGTAGAGCAAAATCGTTCAAAAAGGTCTCTTATGTCTTCTTGTCCTCAGATACATCCATTCTACAAGCATTCAAGCATTCTACCCCCGACGACGGTACTCAACAAGAGTTTGATGAACTTTTCAAAAAAGCAAAAACTATAATTGGCACACAAAAGCTTCATTCTTTTATACCAATCGCTCATAATAAAATCCTGGCTAAAAATATTCCAACTCAGATGAAGACCCAAAAGTCTTTGAATTGTTCGACTAAGTTTACAAATTAAATTAAACAAATAAAACTGAAGAAAAAATTTAAAAAAATGCGGAAAATTTATTATTCTTTAAATGTGCGTTTACCGGAAATCCCCCTAATGAAATTACCTACCGAGCTTCATCGTTTGGAATCAAAATGTTTATCTGATAAAAAAAATCGACCTCCAATTTTTATTTTTGCTAAACCAATTTTAATCTTTTTTTTTTTCTCGTTTGTCGGGTGAAGATCACTGCGTCCAGATTTTAGGACTATTGTGATATACCCTTTTGCTGTAAAATACGCAAGTTATCTCAGTAACATGTTTGTCACTGAGATACCTTGGTATCGACTAAACTCAAGACCATCTATTATTGATGAATAGAGATCCTGAGTTACAGTATGTGACTCCCCCATTCTGGCGAGACTAGCTTTATGAAGCCAACCACGTCCTTGGGGATAAGATCCATATGTCAGCAGGCCCTAAAAAGGGCTTGCTGAGAACTTTGAACCTACGTTGGGTGAGTGCACTGCAATAGCAGAGGATGTGTTCTGATGTTTCTCTCTCCTCGTCACAGAAGCGGCAATTTGAGGTTTGGATTGCTCCGATCTTTTGTAGATGGTATCTGCAGGGGCAGTGTCCAGTTATTAGACCGGTGTAGATGTTGAGATCCCTTTTGTTGAGACCTAATAGTTGTTGGGTTTTCTTGGGGTTAATCGTTACGAGCCTTTTGGATTGGCTCGTATGGGGAAGTGCATTCCAGTTTGATGTGATTTGACTGACCATATATTTGTTCAGTTCCATTTTTACAGAGCAGTCTGAGATCCCGCAGAAGGGCTCAGGGCCAATTTTAATCATTACATTCATTAATTTATTTTCTCGGTGAACGAAACGCTCTTTTATGTTTCAGACTTCATAGTTCAGACAAATTTACAATAGTCCATCAAAAATCACAATTTTGTAAATCTGGTCATTTGTGTGTAACATTGATCTAAGCAATCTAGGAAAATATACGCCCTTTCCAAATGTTGGTTCACATTAATGTTAGATTATGCTAAATTGCTTCCTAAACAATTTTTACACTTCCAAAATGTGTCGTTGGTTGATGATAGGCTGCTGAACCTATAATTGGCGCTGTAGGCATAAAACACGCTGATAAATTTTCACTCAATATGGACATGAAAAAAGTTTTTATTAGAAAAACTTTTTTTCCTTACATTATTCCCAGAAAAGTTAGATAATTAAAATACCTATCTGCAGAAAAAATTTCATCGATTTCTGAGATGAGGTTTTTTTGTAATATCGATTTTAATTTTTAAAACTAATTTTTTTCAGTGTAAAAATCGGTATTTTATTTTTTGGATATTTTTCCAAAAAAACTTCTAGGAATTTCACGACAGTCCGCCATACAACACTTTTTTGTAGGTCTTGTCACTTTAGAGTTACATCGATTTATAAAAAATCCATGAAAAAAAATTAGGCCCTCATCAAATGTTACTCTTGACACTTTTTGAAAAACTAAGTATGCAGAGTGGCTTAGAAATACCATATCTTTATGCCCAACAAGTTTCATTCGATTCTGACATGATGCTGCCAACCGCTGGTCGAGTTGGCGCGAAATTCGTCTATTCTTTTTATTTCCATTAAATTCTAGACGAAAGGCCCAAGTTTCGAAATTTGGGAAACGCAATATGTATTTTAAAATCGCAACAACAAAAATCAAAACTTTAGAAACTCAATTAAAAACCCAGATTAATCCACCTAGCGGTGATGATGCCTTTCTCGTGCGGTAAAAAATAGTATTTTGGCCATAACTACCAAGCCTATTGTCCGATCCGTCCAATTTTCAATAGGAAACAATGGGGCAGTATACTGCGTCGAATGCAGCCTGTTGTGAGGGAATCCGTTCAGGGTAAGTGCATTAAAAATGAGCTAGACTTTTACGCGCTTTTTTCTGAGAAAAAGTATTTTGGCCATAACTACCAAGCCCATTGTTCGATCCGTCCAATTTTCAATAGGAAAGAATGGGGCAGGATGCTGCGTCGAATGCAGCCTGTTGTGAGCCCGTTTAGGGTAAGTGCATTAAAAGTGAGCTAGACTTTTTACGCGCTTTGTTATGAGAAAAAGTATTTTGGCCATAACTTCCAAGCCCATAGTCCGATCCAGCCAATTTTCAATAGGAAACAATGGGGCAGTATACTGCGTCGAATGCAACCTGTTGCGAGTAAATTGGTTGAGGATAAGTGCAAAAAAAGTGAGCTAAACTTTTTGCTCTTTTGGTGCGCACATACACACACACATACACACACACGCACACACACACAGACATCACCTCAATTCGTCGAGCTGAGTCGATTGGTATATAACACTATGGGTCTCCGAGCCTTCTATAAAAAGTTTGTTTTTGGAGTGAACATATAGCCTTTACGTATACTTAGTATACGAGAAAGGCAAAAACCCAAAAATTTAAAAATTTCGGAATTGAAAAATATGAAAAAGAAATGATACATAATACAACTAATTAAAAGTTCATAAATTTAAAAATTAACAATCTAAGAATTTAAAAATTTGAGGATTCGATATTGAAAAAATTTTTTTGGTCTTTTTAATATCTGACCGATGTTCTTCGTAGCTCAGTATGGAAGGTTGTAGGACAAAAGGCCGAAGGTCAAAAGGTCGAAGGACAAAAGGTCGAAGGTCAAAAGGTCCAAAGGATAAAAGGTCGAAGGGTCAAAAGGTCGAAGAGACAAAAGGTCGAAAGGACGAAAGGTCATTCCTTTTTATTCCTTCTTTCTTATTTCTTATTCCTCTTCCTTCTATTCTCTTCTTCCTTTTTCCTACTTACTTCATATGTTTCCTTCCTTCTTTCTTACTTCATTCTTCCTTCCATATTTATTCTTATTTATTTCTAACTTCTTTCTTTTTTCCTTTTTTCTTCCTTCCTTCCTTCATCTTTCTTTCTTCTTTCTACCTTTTTTTCCTTATTTCTTCCTTCTTTCCCATAATTTCTTCCTACTTGCATTCTTCTTTCTTTCTTCCTTTTTCCTCCTTTCTTCCTTCTTTTTTCCTTATTTTTTCTTTCTCTCCTCCCCCTTTTTTTTGCTTTTTGTTTCCTGTTTTGCTTCCTTCTTTCTTTTTACTTTTTTCCTTTTTATCCTTCTTTACTCTTTCTTTTTTGCTTCTCTCTTCCTTTTTTATTTTTTCTTCTTTCTTTCATTCTTCTTCCTTTCTTCCGTATTTCTTCTTTCTTTTTTCCTACTTTTTTTCCTTCTCTCTTTTCTCTTCCTTCCTTCCTTCTTTTTTTCTTCTTTCTTTCTTTTTTCTTTCTTCTTTCTTTCTTCGTTCTTCCTTCTTCATTTCTTCCTTTTTTCTTCTTTCTTTCTTCCGTCTTTATTCCTTCTTTCCACCTTCTTTCTTCCTCCTTTTTTCTTTCTTTTTGCTTCCTTTTCTTACTTTCTTCTTTTTTTCCTTCTAGTATCCTTCTTTCTTCCTTTTTTTCTTTTTTTTTTCTTCTAGTATCCTTCTTTCTTCCTTCTTCCTTTCTTCCTTCTTACATCCCTCTTTCTTCCTTCTTTCTTTCTTACTTATTTATCTATTGTTTATTCCTTATTTCTTCCAGCTTTCTTCTTTATTTCTTCTTTCTTCCATCTTTCTTCCTTATTTCTCTCTTCTTTCTTCCTCATTTCTTCCATCTTTCTTTTCTTTTCCTGTGACTTCTTGCTGTTTCTTTCTTTTTTTGCTTAATTGCGTCTTCTCTCCTTCTTCTTCCTTTCTTCTTTCTTCCTTCTTCTATTTTCCTTTTTCTTCCTTCTTCCTTCTTTTTTCCTTCTTCCATCTTCCTTCTTCTTTTCTTTTTTTGTTCTTTCTTCCTCTCTCCCCTACTATATATGTTTCCTCTTTTCTTCTTTTTTCCTTTTCACTTCTTATTTACCTCTCACTTCTTACTTCTCCGTTCCTCACTTCTCACATCACATTTTTCACTTGCCACTTTATACTTCTTATTTCTTCCTTTCCACTTCTCACTTCTCACTTTTCACTTCTCATTTATCTATGCTCACTACTTCCATCCATCTCACTCACAACTCTCATCTCATTACTTGACTTTTTGTTCTTTCGACCTTTTGTCCTTCGACCTTTTGACCATTTGACCCTTCGACTTTTTGTCCTTTCGACCTTTTGTCCTTCGACCTTTTGACCTTCGACCTTTTGACACAGATTCGTATGGAATGCACCTGTCGGGCGTACTGGGGTCGTGGGATCAATCCCCACTGAAGGAATTGGACACCGCCAATATTTTTTTCAATTTAAAAATTAACAATTTTAGATTTTGAAAATTTAAGGGTTCAATAATCCAAACTTGTGCAACAAGTTGCAAAAACATGATTTTTCAGCACGAGTTGTACGTCTATCCGACAAGGCTTGCCGAGTTGGATAAAAACTACGACTGCTGAAAAACTCGAGTTTTGCAACGAGTTGCACACACTATTTTTTTTTTTGCAATGACGAAAAATGAGCTTAAATGTGATAAATCTGTACCAAAATGGTACAATTTTATTCACTTAACATGGCCAATCTAGCCAAAAAATCATGTTGCTGCAGAAAACAAACAGATTCCATGTTATCGTGCCCCATTGTATACTCGACAGACCATAAGGCGATAGATAAACCTGCCGTTGGAGAATTTGATGTTATGTCCATCAAATTATTTCATTTATCACGTGACACAGAGAATATACTATTTTAACACGCACCTGTACTGCCGTTCTACGCATGCTTGTACCAAATTCAAAAAACGACAAATGAGAAAATGGCATTTGAAATTGAACACTAATTTTCATTGCTGGCGTATAACCATAATGCAATATAAGATTATTACATCACAGAACCATTCAGAAGACTTAATTTCATTGAAATCATTCTTATTTTATACTCACAAACAGAATTTGCGACAACGATCATGAAAATAGTTTGGCGGGACAGTTATGCCGAGAAATAGAGCAGTTGTTTTATGGTTTCTACGCATATCAGCCCCGTTCAATGCATGATTTCGTGAATGACTACTGCGATTGACATATGTCTCCACATGCTTTATCTATGGAAGTGAACTTTCCACGTGGTTGAAGTGATTGTGTCGCTTAGAATGAGTATTGTACAAATTGCCCCCATCAAATCAGTGTAACAGGCTAAGATTGCAAGATCTAAACAGAAAATGCTATTTCAATGTGTGTTGCTACATAAAATAACAGAATCCGCCATAATGATGAATTTAATCACCGCGAGACAATTATGCGTAGAAATTAAGCAATGGGACAAATAGACTTGATGTTGTTTTCAATGATTTTCCGAACAAAGTTTGAAACCTGTTAGAGTTTTATAAAAGTATACATCAAAATAGACTGCTCTATGGTGAAAAGTCGAAATCCACAAAAACTAACATGGGACAACTATGCGTAGAAGGGCAGTGTAGGAACTCTCACATTTTGAATAAAAGGGAACAATTATTTTCTTTTCACTCTGTCAATTTCATTTATTTAAATTTCGATTTATTATTATTTTTTTACACATTACACACACTTGCACAACAACACCTGCTTTAAAACTGACTCTTCTGTACTGATGCATGCATCCTCTCAATTCTGTCTATTTCTATCTCTCTCTATCTGTGACGCTCATAATTTTCCATTTCACATTTCCCTAATCGTTAACAGGCGGGAATTTATAATAGACTGTTTTAAGTGTTCAACAGTTTATGAGTATTTAGAAGTAGAGCTAATGAATCAAAATATTAGAAATCAGTTTAATTTTAATCCACTTCATCTCAATCCTACATCACCCAAGCCAATTTAGCTAAATGTAGTCATGTAACTACTGTTCTAATGCTGGTTCTCCATTATAGCACGCAAATGAGTGCTTTAAAGGATTTTTTGCAATTCCCGATCATAATATCTGGTTTTCAGTTCGCCGTTGAGTCATAAAACGGCCTACTTTTCCATACCAACGAAATGGGTGCTTTGATGAACATTATGCAACTCAAATGGTCATCAGGGGGGTGATAAAATCGGGATATTACTGTATTTAAAACTTTTGAAATTCAAAAGTACCAAAGAATCAAAATTCAGAAGATTCGAATATCTAAAAACCTTAGTATTCAAAAAAATTTAAAATTTTGTGGTTTTAAATGTTTTTGAATAAATAATAAAACAAAAATTAAAATACTAAAATTTTCAAATAAATAAGAAGTCTCAACATTAAAAATAGAAATGCCTATTTATTTTTTCCTAAAGATTAGAAAATTTTAAGACACAACACAAAAATTTTAGGATTGAAAATAAAACAAAATAACAACCTAAAAATTATAATATTTTAAAATTTGAAATTTCTCATGATTCTAAAACTGAAAAATTTGGAAATTTAAGAATGCGAAGAATAAAAAAAATCAAGGATTCAAAAATATAAAAACTAAAAAAAATAACTTCAAATGAGCATGAGCATGAGCATGAGCATGATTGACCGCCCACGGTTGCTACTCCGTTATTGCCAGGTCAGCTGTAATTACACAGAGAACCAACAGATGAAGTTTGGGACTAACATCATCTTCAATGTGTAAGAACTGGTGACCCAAAAATAAGCAATACCAGCGCCGGCCGTGTCCGAATGCAGGTCAATTGAGGAATGGGTAGGAAAATGTTGCCATGATTCTCGCTTTGATAGAAGCCGACGAGTCATCTGCACTTCCACGAGAAATCACTGGGATGTTGGATATATGGGGTAGGGAGTGTGGCAGGGTTCGTTTTGGTAAACGGTATGCCGTGTATAGCGTGTAATTTGATCGATAAAAACAAAACTAATAATTTTCATTTAAGGCCGCACAAAGCAGAACAAAATTTCGGTGACCGGCTGATCGTTCTGCTTACCGCACAAAGCAGAACAAAGTCTCGATGACCGGCCGATCGTTCTGCTCCCCTAAGAAAACATGTCTGGACGCGATCTAAATTTTAACTTTCTAATTAATTTACTTACCCACACTGCGCAGAACAAAATTTCGGTGACCGGCCGATCGTTCTGCTTACCGTACAAAGCAGAACACAATGTTGATGACCGGCTGATCGTTCTGCTTAATGAAGAAAACATGGACGCGATTTGCGATCGTTCTACGTCCTACAAAACACGAACAAACCTGCACTGATTGTTTCACTTTCTTATTAATTTACCCACCCGCACAACAGAACCGGACATTAAGATAATCGCGCGATCATTTTATGTCCAATACAAAACACAAAAAAAAACTGATTTTTTCATTTTCTTATAGTTGTATCTCACCAGCACTGCAGAATCGGACATTTCGATAACCGCGCGGTTGTTCTGCGTCCAACACGAAAAAGCTTGCGCTCGCATGTTACATCGAGAAAATTCGAAAAAAAAAAATAAAAAAGTGGAGATCATGTGTGTCCAGTTTCTCCTATTTTATGATGTGAATAATAAAAATATAACAGAAAGACATGTAAAATATTATTCAACTAGTTGACCCGGCAGACGTTGTCCTGCTCCTGCATAGTAGGCGATTCAAAATGACATAAAAAGTGGAATTGTTCGTTATCTCATACCCTTGGTTATTTTTATAGATTCATGTTTAAAAGTTAAAACAGTTGTTTTGATGTTTTGAGAGTTCGCCTCAGGCGACCCATCTTGCCCGTCCTATTATATATTTAGAATTGCTTTTCTCCGTGAAATTAGTACCAGCGGATAAGTTTTTGAAACAATATCAATCAAATCCTGAATCAAATTAAAAAAAAGTGTTATTTCTCAGGATAACCGTCGCAAAACAGGTACACAGATCATATGTCTTGACGAAAGTACCTCATTTTTAGTTAGATGATTAGTGTATGTTAACTTTGTATTGGTATTGAACATGAATAAGAAAGGATCTGACTTACCGAAGTTTTGATACCTACTCCTATAAATATCTTTTATGTATCAAACCTGAGCCATTCGTTCGATCTCGAGACATCCTTATGCCCAGCTTCGATGTTAAATCACCTTCGAAGTCGCGTGGATGAAATGGGTTCCCTCTAACAATCATTCGAGCTGCGATGTTGGTTGAATTATTCCAATAACGATTGCTTGAGCTACAAAGATTTCAATGGAATGGCAAACAAACAGCACAGCATCCGCTCATCACAAATATTATCTTAAAATAAGTGCACTGAAAAATCTTGAATTTCCGTTGGTTTTTTTTTGTGACAGAACATGGTGTGTAAAACTTTTTCCCGTCTGCTCGCGATCACGGCATGCTACGCACTCCAAAAATATAAAAACTAAAAAAAAAATAACTTCAAATATATAAAAATTAAAAAAAAAATCATTTTAAATACAAAGGCTCAAATTAAAAAAAAAATCGAAAACTTAAATATGTAAAGATTTGAAAATCCAAAAATTGGAAATTGTTATATCTAAAAATGCAATAAATAGGAAAATTCATAAATTAAAATAAAGCCAAATCATATAAAATTGAGAAATTCAAGAATTTTAAGATATAAAAAAAATAAAAATGATAGAATTCATATGTTCAAACATTTCAAAATATAAGAACTTAAAAATATAAATATTTATAAATTTGAAAATTCTTAAATTGAAAATTGTAGCACCAAAATTAAAAGAATCAAAAATCAAAGAATTAAACAAAAATAACAAATTAAAGTCCTTAATGTTTTTGAATAAATAAATAAACAAGAAACAAAACATTGAAAATTTAAAATAAATAGGAAGACTTAAAGTTTGTAAACTTCAAAATTCAAAACTAAAAAATATTTATATTTAGAGATATATACAAAATTTTTATATGTAATATTTTTTTTAATATACAAAAAAACCTAAAAATTCCAAGATTCCAAATTTTGAAAATTTAACAATATACAAATTTGAAAATTCCAAAACTGAAAATTTTTAGAAATTGTATATGCAAAAATACAAGGGTTCAAAAACTCAAAAAATTCATATATTGAAAACTAAAAAATAAATAAAAAATGAAAAAAATAATACAATTTTGAAAATACAAAGGATCAAATATTTAAAAATTCAAAAATTCAAGAATTGGAAATGGTTGTATTTAAAAAGTTTTTAAATCATCATTAAATCATTAAATCATCATTAATCAAAATTCAAGTTTCAAAATTTTAAAATAAAAATCAACAGAAATTAAAAAAATTGAGGATTCAAAAATTTATAATTTAAAAAGTTTATACAAATCAAAAAAAAAATAAATAAAAATTCAGTAATTCAAATTTTTTGAAAAAAATTATCTGAAAAACAAATGTTCTCAAAAACAAATGTTCTCAAAATTCAAAGCTTTCAAAACGTAAAAATTCTAAAATACAAAAACTTGAAAAATAAGAAAACTAAAATTTTCAAATTTTTAAAATCAAAGGGTGAAATAATTAAAAAATCCAAGATTTAGAATTTTGAAAATCAAAAAAATCAGATTAAAAATTTGATGTTACAAAAAATTAAAAATTGAAAAACACTAAGATTAAAAATCTTCGGATTTTAAATATTTTAAAAGCTAAGAGATAAAAATTTAAAAAATCATTTTTTAATTAAAAATTTGAAATTTAAGAACAATTCAAAACTTCAAAAATTTAAAATATAAAACACAAAAAAATTAAAAAATATATATATTGAAAAATTTAGAAATTTATTAATTTAAAAATTTAAGACTTTTAGATTTCAAATATTCAAAAATTACAAAACCAAATACACTGGCCCCACATATATGGGTCACTTTGTAACAATAATTAGTCAAATGGAAATGACTCATATTAGTGTGTGACCCATGATTGTGGGGTTAGTGTATTTAAAAATTTTAGAAATCGAAGATAAAAGCTTTAAAAATTTGTTAATTTAGGAAGACAAAAATTTAAAAATAAAAAAACCCAGAATTTATATAAAATTACATAAAAAATTTAAATATTCAAAGATTGAAAAATTTAAAACCGAAAAATTTCTAAATTTTAGAATTTGATTTTTTATTTTGGAGGAGGGTTTAGGAGGGCCGGGGTCTAAGATTTTGTGACAGTGCATGTACATACTTGGTATACAAAAAGCGTGATAGAGGGAAGGAGGGGGGCTTAAAGAGTAGTGGACGTCATATTTGAATTGCCCCTTAAGTTTTTGAAATTGAAGAATTCAAGAAGGTATAAAAAATTCAAAAATTATTATTTTCAGATTTTTCCTTAAACAAATTCTTAAAAATTCAAACAAATATTTCTAGAAATCTTCTGAATCATAGATGAGGCTCTACATTCCA